>NW_021963044.1:0-287309 GCF_901765095.1 Microcaecilia unicolor | reverse complement strand
GCAGCAGGGACAGTCGCAGTGGAAAGTGAGAGGTTGAGAATGTGACAGATAAAAGGAATAAGAGTAGGAGAGATGGCATTAAGAAGGTGGGTGGGAATGGGATCAGAGGAACAGGTGGTACATTTTGAGGAAGAAAGGAGAAGTGTAGTTTCCTCAATAGTAACTTCAGGAAAGGAGGAAAGGGAATGAGGGGAAGGAGAGAGAGGGGAACGGACTAGTGGAGGGAGAGGTGGTGAGGTAGAGAAAGCAAGGTTTATCTTTTGAACCTTGTTGTGAAAGAATTCAGCAAGGGTCTGAGGAGATAATGAAGGGGGAGTTGGGGGAGGGGGCACCTTGAGGAGAGAGTTCAATGTGGTGAAGAGAAGTCGAGGATTAGAGCCAAGAGAGTTGGTCAGTTGGATATAATAATCCTGTTTGGCACGTAAAAGAGCAGATTGGAAGGAGGTCAGCATGAACTTAAAGTGTAAGAAATCAGCAAGGGCCCGAGATTTCCGCCAGAGGCGTTCGGTGGAGCGGGTACAGGAACGTAGGTAGCGGATATTAGAAGTCAGCCAAGGTTGGGGTTTTGTACGCCTTACAGGGTGGGTCATCAAAGGTGCAAGAGTGTCTAAGGCAGAGGATAGAGTATTGTTGTAAGAAGAAACAGCCTCGTTGACAGACGTGGATGATGCCACAGTAGAGAGGAGGTTTGAAACATGGGAGGATAGAGATGAAGGGTCAATATCGTGAAGATTCCTAGATAAATTAGATAGGATAGGACGGGACTGGGACAAGCCCATGAACACTCCTTATGGTTTTAGACTGTCACTTTACATAGACAAACTATTGCTTTGCTATGCTAGAAACACCTCAAAATTCCATGATGTGATTTTTGTTAGCCTAAATTTATCAGAAAAAAGTGGAGTTCTTTAAGAAATGGAGACATCTGGAGAGACTTCTGCTATTTATAGAAAGTTTAGATGATCTGGATTATTGGGCTAAACCATTCGCAAGAGAGTTTACATAGAGGAAACATTCTGATTGTATGTCATATAGTTTGTTAGTCTATTTCTCTTTCAAGAACTGCTAACTCAGATGATGTGAGCAATTCTTTTATGCTCATTGTTCTGTCATCTCCTGGGTAAATAATTCTGTGAAAAATATTCAGGTTTTTTTTCTGTGGATTCTGAAGTAGTTCTGTTTACTTTCTGGTGGCTTTGGTTAATATCTATAACTGCTAGCACATTTTTTCAAATTAATGGGAACTTCTTTAGTTGATGACATGTGACAGTAACTTTTACATATAAAAAGAAATAGGCCATTTTGGAATTATCCAAGTGACAGGTGAAATTCTTTCTCTTATATGTCTCTGTACTTGTATACATGTGGCAATTTTGAAACCATGCACTGAGATATTTACCTACAGGTCTGCCAGCTATTTTCAAAACTATGGTATCCCACTACAATACATTGCTAATTCTGGATCATCATTATCGTTCTCAAGTATTTAGACTCCTGATGTAGGCCCTTTGGCCGAAACACAACGTTGTGTCGAGTCAATATACTGATCAATAAAGTTTGGTTCACCTTCACTCTGGAACTCCTGGTTTTTTACCCACTGTTTTGTTATATTATATCCCACTCTATATACCATGTTGTTCTTGAAGTAATAGGCTTTAGGGAAGGTGGCGGGGGGGGGGGGGGGGGGGGTTGTGAACATTTGTGTCCACATTTTATTTTATTTACCTCTGGATATTTCGTTGTAAAAATGTATTTTTCCAGTTATCATGTTAATAAGTCTTTTAACTTTATTCAAAATGAAGTCTCTTCCCCGTCATCAGGGAATACTAATTGTTGTCATGTGGTTGGGACTTGGAGCTGGCGCTATAGTGTCATCTTCCACCCCACCCTCTTTACTTCCGGCTCTGGGGAGCTTAAATAACAGGAACTCTGTTGAGCGATTGCACAGCAGTATTTCCAAACATTTGGTGCAAAGGATGTTTATTTGCAGCAGGAAGCAGTAATATTCCAGGTCCCTGATGAAGTGAGTCTCGAAACCCTGCAGAGTTGGACACAGACGGTATTCTGCCATTACAGACAGCATTCTGCCATTATGTTGGAATTAGCGACGAAAGACATTGACTTACGCCAAATCTTGCAGCAGCTGCTGGGTGGTGTGCACACATCGGGCAGCACAGAGATAAGTGCACCCTTCCTTTAAGAATGTTGAATATGTTTTAAAGAACTTAAGTATTTCTAGGAACTATCTCTTTTTCCAAGAAGTTTTTTCTGAGTGTGCTTTTCTCTATTATTATATATGGATATAACTGACATGCTAGATATTATTTTGAAAAAAGTATCGCAAGTATCACAACTATGGAATGGGCTCCCAAAAGCTATGAAAACAATCCACGACCACTTGAACTTCAGGAAATCACTAAAAACCTACCACTTCAAAAAGGCTTACCCCAACGACCCCACGTAACCCTCTTCACCTACCAACACAGCATGAGTATGATCGAACAGGACATCACGCAATCTTCATCCAATCCGACCCTCCACTTATACCTCATATGATCACTATACAACTTTGTATTTGATATCCACCGACTGGGCAAACGCCTTTGACAGTACTATGTAAGCCACTTTGAGCCTGCAAATAAGTGGGAAAATGTGGGGTACAACTGCAACAAATAAATAAATAAGTATCGAAAAGCATTGAGGAGTGGTATAGTTTACAATATGAGTACAGTATATTAGAGTATATAAGCTCTCACGTTAAGATTGAATTAATTAATAAGGCAGAGAGGGCATAAGAAACTTCACAGAGTAGTTAGCAAGGCTTTAGGCCTTTTAAGTACATTTCATCTGTAGTGAAGTTAATCACGGAGTATGAGATAGAGGTTCCTAGTTTAGCACAGGATATAAATAGAGAGCTTGGTTGTGATTTAATATATGGTATACACTATTTTAGAGTGGTGATTATATGATTTGGTTGGGAGCATAAGGTTTGCTCACGGGTGTATCAAATATATTTGGAGACATTCTATGATAGAGAAATCCATCCACCCTCTAGGAATAGCCTACTTAAAGTGGGCTGTCCGCTTGGGTGAGTACAACCTCTGAGAATTTCTCCTTTCATACAAAAAAATTATGATTTATTATTTTAAGTGAATTGTTTGAAACTTTTGGCTCTCTATTTATACCCCTTTGGTTAGCAGAGTCAAGTTTCAGGGAACCCTGGTTCGTACTAGTCAAGCTCATTTTCAAAGGCAGAGCAGAGGAACACAGCTCCATTTCAGCACATACATTTGTGTCTACTGTGAAGTGGGTACAAATACAGGATAGCCCCTGAAATTGTATGCATGACTTTCAAAATGAAAGTCCCACACTTATTCTGCCTCCCTTGACATCACTATTCCTGGTCTTCACTTCCCTCTTTGGATGTAAAAACGTATGTGTGCTGTGAACAGCAACCATACTTTCACTTGCTGAGTCAGGCATTTCATCACATGGAAGGAAGCTGAAGCATGTGCAAGTGTGATACCTTTTATAAGATGGACAAATCAGGACCTTGGGTGAGCTCCTTGGGGTAACTCCAGGGGCGACTCCCTTTGTTTGGGCAATACTTTTTAAATTTGGCACTGTCCTTCAAAGTTTGTGGCTTTGGCTTTGCCTATGGCTCTTGTTATCTCCCTCAGTCAGCCCTCTTGTACTATCTCTGTGCATTGGGGGCATCGACCCCCTCATGCCAGCACTTAGGGCCCAAATAGATGCCCTAGGATTTTGACATCTCTACTATCCAGCCATGACTTTAGTTCTACAGCTATGGCTAGCAATCCTAAGGATAGTACTTCTTTCCCTATATCTCCTCTCAATTCTTACTCATTAAAAAGGTAAGACTACTGCTTTATCAGATTTACTACTTACATCCAATTCTAAACTATTTTGCTTAACTGAGATCTGGCTCAGGTCAGGGGAGGAAGGATTATTATATCAGATTTCTCCACCAAGTTTCTCTGTGTTTTTTTCAAGACAGGGCGACTGGCGAGAGGGTGTGACTATCCTGCTTATTTTCGAACGAGAAGGCCGGACATCTTCTGACACAAATCGGGAGATGGGCGGCCATCTCCTAAACCCGGCCAAATCTGTATAATCGAAAGCTGATTGTGGCCGGCTTCAACTGCTTTCCGTCGTGGAGCCGGCGAAAGTTCACGGGGGCGTGTCGGCAGTGTACCTAAGGTGGGACGGGGCGTGGTTAAGAGATGGCTGGCTTCGGACGATAATGGAAAAAAGAAAGCTGGCCCTGACGAGCATTTGGCCGACTTTACTTGGTCCCTTTTTGTTCACGACCAAGCCTCAAAAAGGTGCCCCAACTGACCAGATGACCACTGGAGCGAATGGGGGATGACCTCCCCTTACTCCTCCAGTGGTCACCAACCCCCTCCCACCCAAAAAACATAAAAAAACATTTTTCCAGCCTCTATGCCAGCCTCAAATGTCATACCCAGCTCCATGACAGCAATATGCAGGTCCCTGGAGCAGTTTTTAGTGGGTGCAGTGCACTTCAGGCAGGCGGACCCAGGCCCACCCCCCCCTACCTGTTACACTTGTGGTGATAAATGGGAGCCCTCCAAACCCCCCCCCAAACCCACTGTACCCACATGTAGGTGCCCCCCTTCATCCCTAAGGGCTATGGTAGTGGTGTACAGTTGTGGGGAGTGGGTTTTGGGGGGGGGCTCAGCACCCAAGGTAAGGGAGCTATGCACCTGGGAGCAATTTGTGAAGTCCACTGCAGTGCCCCCTACGGTGCCCGGTTGGTGTCCTGGCATGTGAAGGGGACCAGTGCACTACAAATGCTGGCTCCTCCCACTAACAAGTGCCTTGGATTTGGCCAGGTTTGAGATGACTGCCATGAGTTTCCATTATCGGGGAAAACCAATGGTAGCCATCGCTAACGCCGGCGATCTCTAAGGCCGGCCCAAATTTTGAGATTTGGCTGGCCCCGACCATAGTATCGAAACGAAAGATGGCCGGCCACTTTACGGGGCCGTCCCCAGAGATGGCCGCCCTTAGAGATGGCTGGCCCTGTTCGATTATGGCCCTCTATGTTTGTAGCAAATGCCTTTCTCCTTATTGAGCTTCCAACGTATAACCTCTCTTATCCTGAATTTGTTTCGATAAAATTATCTTTTCATACACATTTTCATATACTTCTGGTTTATTTCCTGCCTTCAATTAATATCAACCAATGGGGTGATTTAAAATCAAACACTTTCCAAAGTGATTGTTGACTTTGCCAACTTCTTAACTGTGGGAGATTTTGATGCACGAAATAGGTTTTATGACAAACTGTTCCTTTCTCTCTTTTAGAAGATGTGGCGGGGCATTTTCGAAAAGGATGTCCAAGTTGCGATTTGGACGTTCTTGCAAAACGGTGAAATCCAGGGCGGGAAACCCGTATTTTCGAAACAAGATGGACGTCCATCTATCATTTCGAAAATACCGTCAGGGACATCCAAATCCTTAACTTTGGACGTTCCTAGATTTGATCGTTCCTAGACATGGACGTTTCTGACTTTTTGCGATTTTCGAAACCAAAGACGTCCATGTCAAAAATGGCCAAATGCAAGCCAATTGGTCGTGGGAGGAGCCAGCATTTCTAGTGCACTGGTCCCCCTGACATGCCAGGAAACCAACCGAGCACCCTAGGGGGCACTGCAGTGGACTTCACAAATTGCTCCCAGGAACATAGCTCCCTTACCTTGTGTGCTGAGCCCCCCAAACCCCACTGCCTGCAACTGTACACCACTGCCATAGCCCTTAGGGGTGAAGGGGGTCACTTATGTATGGGTACAGTGGGTTTGTGGTTGATTTTGGAGAGCTCACGGTTTCCTCCATAAATGTAACAGGTAGGGGGTATGGGCCTGGGTCCGCCTATCTGAAGTGGGTAACTAGGGATTCTCATTTGTGGTAACACTGATGTCCTGTTTGTCCTTGGAGGAAGCAAAGTTAATCACTTGTAGCAGGTATTCTCCAAACACAAAGTACAACACATATGATCACGTACCCTCCCATCTCCCCTTGGAGTTATATTCTCTAAGCTTTTAGAGATATGAAACTGCTAGTCTACCCAAACATCATGCACCTTGTACCTCACACTTACAATGAATTGAATCTCTGTGGGCAAGTAGGAAATGTACTGTTTTCTCTGCAGCTAGCAAAGCAATGGAACTTGGTGGCAGTATCTGAGAGAAAGAGAGAGACTGGATGAGGGCTGGGGGAGGGGAGTGTGTTGAGAGAGAGACTGGATGAAGGCTGGGGGTGTTGTGAGAGAGAGAGGGAGGGATTACATGAAGACTAGAGAGGCTTGTGAGAGAGAAAGACTGCATGACAGCGGGGGGGGGGGGGGGGGGCGGGGGCTTGAGAGAGAGACTGAAGGCTAGGGGGGTTATGATAGTAAGACTGCATGAAGATTGGGGAATTATGAGACTGCTTGAAGGCTGATAGGTGGTTATGAGAGAGAGAGACTGCTTGAAGGCTGATGGGAGGGTTATGACAGAGAGAGACTGCGTGAAGGCTGGAAGACTTGTGACAGTGAAAGACAGTGCATGATGACTGGGGGGGAGGCTTGAGAGAATGACTATGAATGCTAGGGGCGGTTATGATAGACTTCATGAAGATTGGGGGGATTATGAGTCACACTGCTTGAAGGCTGGTGGTGGGGGGGGGGGGGGGCTATGAGAGAGAGAGAGAGAGAGCGAGCGACCATGAAGGCTGGAGGGGAGTAATAAAAGAGGGATTAGGTGAAAGCTGAAGAGGGTTATCAGAGAGACTGCGTGAAGACTGGAGGGTATTATGAGAGAGAGGCTGAAGGGGGGTTATGATTGAGAGATTGGGGAGGCTTGTGAGATAGAGATTGCATGATGGCTGGGGAGGGGCTTGTGTGAGAGAGAGATTGCATGAAGGCTGTGGAGTGGGTTGTGAGAGAGACTGCACAAAGGATGAGGGGTTATGATAGAGAAACTGCATGAAGACTGGGGGGGGAGTTATGAGAGAGACTGTTTGAAGGCTGGTGGGAGGGTTATGAGAGAGACTACATGAAGGTTGGGGGTTGTGAGACAGAGACTGCATGAAGGCTGAAGGGGAGTTCTGAGAGAGGGATGCAGTGAAAGCTGAAGAGGAGATTATGAGAGAGAGACTGAGTGAAGGCTGGAGTGGAGTTATGAGAGAAAGATTGGGTGAAGGCTTGGGGGATATGAGAGTGAGAGAGCAAGAGTGAGAGATGGGTGAAGACTGGGGGTAGATATGAGATACAGAGAATGAGGGATTGGGTGAAGGCTGATGGGGAGGGAAGTTATGAGATAGAGAGTTTGGCATCCATACCATGGCATTTGAAACAGAGGCCATTACCTCTTTGCTTCATATATCAGATGGGTTATGTCACACTGCTAACCACATGCTTCTGGAAGGGAAAATTCTGGGTTTTGGCTGTGATACGCAGTAGTACCTAAGGGACTGATTTACTAAACTTTCAGTCAAGAAAGTTGGGAAGCAAAACCAGTGCTGGGCAGACTTCTGCGGTCTGTGCCCTGATCGTGACTGAATAGATATGGATGGGCTGGAGTGTATATTTTAAGGGGCTTTGATGTTAGCTTCAGAACTTTTACTACAAAAATAGTGCTGGGCAGACTTATACCGTTTGTGCCCTGAGAATGGCAAGGACAAATCAAACTCGGGTATACATATAAAGTATTGCATACCATGTAAAATGAGTTTATCTTGTTGGGCAGACTGGATGAGCCATACAGGTCTTTATCTGCTGTCATTTACTATGTTACTATGTAAGAATGGGAAAAAAACCTTAGTATCAATTTCTAAAGGAGCTGCTGCTGATCACAGAGTGGATTCCCCCCCATCCCCATCCCCATCCCCACCGCAAACATACACACTCGAACTTCACTGCAAACAGTGATGGGTATGGGGTGGGGAAGAAACAAGAGGTTTCAGCCACTGGCTCCAAGGCAAAGGTTTAAGGTTTTAATTATGCTCCATTCCACAATTTGGATATCATGTGCATACAAAAATATCAGGAAACGAAACTCCTGAACAATTTGATCTATAGGTTATAAATAGATGTTAAAAAGCAGTGGGAACAATGGCGATCCTCCTCCATTCTCAAGTAAACACCCGGGACTAGCTAGCTCCTACTTTCTCTTGGAAATTATTATCACCACTAATTGATTGAGTTCAGTGTATTAAATAAAGGACTGTTTGGTAGGTAACTTGGAAAATTGAAAATTTCAGATTTTTGTAGTAATAAAACTTGCTAGAATTTTCTAGTTTCATGAGACAGTTTTATAGTCTTGTGCTGTAGAGCAAAAGAAGACCCAATTATGTATCATCTTTTATCGGCATTAAAATACCATAAGCACATTAAATTTAGGATAATTGGAATACTGCTTACAAATAGGTCTTTACCTGACTTCTTGATTTTTATGTCACTGGAGCACAGAGATAATGATGACAAAAATTGTATCACATAATCCTGCAGGCTTTCTTAGAGTAGAAGAAAAGCAAATACAGCAATACAGCATTCATAATTGCTAATAGAATATGACTTACATGATGTAACAGCAGCCTTTTTCTTTGAATAAATCTGGCCATGTCCATGAAATTGCTTGTGAATTATTCAGGATGGATAGCAAAGTATGAGTATGAATGTGATTTTCTAAATTGTGCTTAGCATTTGTTTTGCATATTTCAACTTAACTCTGTTCAGTATTAATGTGACTGCATTATACCTTAACACTGCTACAGTAATTGCTAGTAATTCACATCTATTCTTCTGTCATTTTTAAGTGAGAGCAGGATATTTTTTTAATGAACTCTTTTAGTATTAACATTCTAATATTAGCTATCTTCAAATGAGTCAGGTGGACTTACTGTGAAATTCTTAATCTCTTGCATGTTCTTATAGTTTAAAATATGGGAAGGTGGAGGGGGGCAGTATTCAAAAGTTATTTACCTGGGTCTGTGTGAAAATATTTTTTATCAATTGCTCTCCCTATGTGCAGGTAGAAGTATGCAAATTCTTCAAGGCATATAATTTTGCCTACATTTTTGTTGTGATGTTCCCAAGGCAAGGATAGATTTGGAGAGGCAATGATGTATACAGGTTTGGCCATAAAACTACCTGCAGAAAAGCAGATGCAAATCTTTGTGGGTGCCTTTTCCTTAGGCAGTTTTCAAACGGAAAGTATGTATACACTACCTCTTCATGAACTTGTACTAATATGCCCCAACAATTTATGTTTGTGGGATTTGATAGCCTGCCTTTCTGAGCAACATGCAAATCAGTGTACAATTTAAATCAATAGGAAGAAAAAAAACTACAATAAATGACAGGAAAGCAAAGAGATCACTGCAAAATCATGGAACTGCCTGTAGGTTCATCCTCCTGAGCCATGAAAGGCCTGGGCAAAGAGGAAGGACTTAAGGTTGGACTGAGAACTGGGATAGGAGAGTTCAGAATGCAGGAGGATGGGGTGTGAATTCCAAAGGGCTGGAGCTAGAACAAAGAAACCAGTCTGTTGTGTCGAGGCAAGATGTGTAGCATAAATAGGAGGCAATGACAAGCAGTGTTCAAAGGATGACCAAAGAGATCAACAAAGCCAAATAGGAAGGGGTTGACATTCAATAAGCCTTGTGAGTCAAGGTCAGTACCTTATGCTGGATCCTGAAATGGTTTGGGAGCCAGTGGTAAGCCATTAAAAGAGGTGTCACATGGTTGTAGCAGGAAGCATGGGCAAGGACTCTAACAGAAGCATTCTGAAGTCTCCTAAGAAGAGCAGCAGGGAGACCTGCAAAAATGATGTTACAGTAATTGAGATAAGATGCCACGAAAGCAAAAAGGAGTGTCTGACAGGCTGAAAAAGCAAGGTAGTTAACAGACTGCATGAAACTGGTATGAGCCCAGGAAGCAGGACTTAACTACAGAGGCCATCTGGACCACAAAGGAAAAGCAACAGTCAATATGGATTCAAAGATATTTAAAGGAGTTGACCAGAGTTACAGATCGCCCAAGAATGAAAGGAGTAAGAGACAGATGGAAAAGGTGGCTCATCACCCAGTCTTAATAGGGTTCAAGACAAGATAGTGGAGAGGAGAACCAATCGGTAATTGAATTGAGACAGCGCTGCAAAGGAGTCAAGTTCGAGTAGCTGAGGTCATGGAGTAAAATCTTGAGAATGTCATCAGCATAATAGTAAGCAAGCACCAGAAAACCTTGAATAAGAGTGTTCAGACAACTAAGATAGATATCAAAAAGCAAAGTTGACAAGATTGACTCCTGGGAAACACCACAGGGAAGGGGGGGTATTGCAGAGATGGAATCAGGCAGAGCCACTGAAAAAGTGCCATGGGATAGGAAAGAGGAGAACCAGTGATGAACAGTGCCAGAAATGCCAGTTGCAGAAAACCTGTCAAGGAGGACAAAATGATCAAGATCAAAGGCAGCGGTAAGGCCTAAAGAAACAAGAAGGACAACCTTTTTCAGAATCAAGAGCAGTTCAAAGATCATTCAAGAGGAATGCAAGAGTTGTCTCATCGCTGTGGCCAGGCCTAAAATCAGCCTGGCGTGAGTGCAGAATATGGGAGTTTTCCATGTGCTGCAACAACTGATAAAATACAATATGTTTGTCAAAATTAGATAGAATAAGTTGGAGACTAGCCTATAATGAGCAGGAGAGCTAGGATCCAAGGAGGCCTTTTAAAGAACAGGATGAACAAGAGCTGTTTTCCACTGGCTCAGGACCTTACCAGAAGACAGATATTATTAACAACATAGAGGGCCAGGGGAACAAGGCCATGGGATGGGAGTTGATACCTAGAGGAAGGGATAGGGTCAAGCTAATAGGTAGTTTTTTTAGAAGGAGAAATAAGCTTAGTAAATAAGATCAGAGAAGCTGGATCAAAATCAGTCCATGGCTTGAAGACAGGGAGATGACCCCATGGACACGACAGAAGTAGCAGGTGAAGTTGAAGAGTGCTGTTGTGCCAATTTGTCAGAGATGGCCAGAAAACATTTCTCAGTGACCATAGCATCAGGTATTGCATCAACAGGGCTTGAAGATGAAAGGCCATGGAGGAAGAGAAAAGCCTTGCCACCTGAGAGGCATTGTTGACAAGGTAGGAGTAGTATTGACACTCTGCCTCCCTAAGGCTTAAGTGATAAAATTGGTGTTGGGTTTGGCAGAAGGAAAGGCTTTCTGGCATAGGAGACTTACGCAAGAGTCTCTTAGCCTGCTGGACCTGGTACCTCAGGAGATAGAAACCTGCCTGAAACCAAGGGTGACCATTGGCGGGCAGCAGAGAAGAGGATCGAAGTAGCCTGTTTCAAGAACGAAAGCACAGAGAATGCAGCAGAGAAATGAGAATGGGATTGGGGGGATGGGGAATGGCATTTGGGTCCAAACAGCTCATGGCACCAGAGACATGCTGGTATCAATGTCTGCTGTGTGATACATAGAGAGAAACAAACAAGGTGGTGGTCAGACCAGGAAAGGGGCAAATAGGCAAAGTTGGAAAGAAGAATGAGTTAGGACAAAATCAGGAGTGTGTCCTGCGATATGGGTTGGAAAGGGAGTATGTTGGGTCAAATCAAGGTCAAATTGAGAAAAACAGTTTGTCCAGGGGACAGATTGGGTCATACAAATGGCAATCCAGTGGCAATCTAAAAGTCCCCCAATATTAACAAATTAAGGACTCGAACCATTGCATCTAAAGAAAGGCACAGAAAGCGTCCCAAGTGGAGGGTTAGGAGGGAGATAGAGGAGAAGAAGGTGAAACACAGGAACAACATTAACACAGAGAAGGAGTAGTTTAGAGTAAGCAAATCAGTCAGAAGAGAGAACAGTAATAGAAAGGGAGTTGTGATCAAGAAGGGCAACTCTCTCCCTTCCCAGAGGTATGTGAGATAGAGAAAGCTGAGTAGTTTTCAGGATGACAGTGGCAAAGAAGCTCACCATCACCCTTGCAAAGCTACGTCTTAGTAAGATAGATGGAAGAGAGGTGGGAAGAGGCAGTGTCGTAGACGTCAGCAGTCTTTAAGTGCAAAGACCAGCAGTTAGAAAGAGAGGAAGACCAAGTCAGAGGGGTTGTTGAGGGAAGAAGGCAAGACTGCAGGAGAAGAACCAGAAGCAGAGCTGACACAAAGCACAGGAAACCAAGGACAGGCAAGAGGGTAGTAAGAGCAAGGATGATGACCCCAAAAAACTGAAATAGAACACATCTTGAGAAGAAAAACAAGAGAGAGCAAGAAGAAAGAAGTGTACCCACGAAGAGAAAGGAATCTGGATGGAGAAATTGAGTGGAAGAGAGCAACAGTGTAAAACCAAAAGATTTAAATTCACCTCAAGGAGCGCATTCTGCTCTTTTGGTTTGCTGCTTTGGTGTATTTATTTTTTTTGTTACATTTGTATCCCGCGCTTTCCCGCTCATGGCAGGCTCAATGCGGCTTACATGGGGCGGTGGAGAGTTAAGTGACTTGCCCAGAGTCACAAGGAGCTGCCTGTGCCTGAAGTGGGAATCAAACTCAGTTCCTCAATTCCCCAGTACCAAAGTCCACCACCCTAACCACTAGGCCACTCCTCCACTTACGAACGCCGCAGCAGAATAAGTCGTATTGGCAATATTGACTTCTGACATCGCCTTGTGTGACACGTCAGTGGGGCTTGGCTTGGGCTTCAGGAGTGACAGCAAGCTGGAGAGCACCAACAGGCAGGCAAAATCTGCAGAGATCATAAAGAACCAAGGAGGTTTAATGAAGACAGGAGATGGCATGACGTCAAAAAGTTGAAACCATTCCCCCTTCTCCCCCACGTAGCTGCAATATTGGTGACACTAAAACAATAGCAATCACTTTTGAAATCAGTAGCAAACTTTTGAGGTTTATATTGTTTTATTAAACCTCCCAAGTTTTTGCATTCTCTCTTTTAGGAGGGGATGGGGGGTGTAACGGAAGATGATATTAAGGTGGTCAGACAGGTCAAAAAGGTGACAGCAAAAGCTTAGATGCATAGAAAGAGGAATGGCTTGCAGGAAACAGGTAATAGTGCCTCTGTACAAGTCTCTGGTCAAATCTCATTTGGAGTACTCTATACAATTCTGGACACTGCACTTTCAAAAAATGTGTAAACAAAGATGGAGTTGGTCCAGAGTGCAGCTACCAAAATGGTCAGTGGTTTTTATTATAATGAGTATGGAAACAGACGTAAAGATCTGAACATATATTATTATTATTAATTACATTTGTACCCCGCACTTTCCCATGGCAAGAGAGGGGAGATATATGAAAGATTACATAGGAGGTGGGCTACTTTCAATTGAAAGGAAACTGGAATGAGGAGGCGTGGAGGGGCATAATTGAACGTCGCCGGCGAAATAGATCGCCGGTGATCTATTTTGGCGGCAGAAATGGCCGGAACCGTATTATCGAAAAAGATGGCCGGCCCTATTTTTTTTCGATAATACGGTTAAGCCCGGCCAAATGCCAAAGTTCGCCGGGTTTGAGATGGCCGGTTTTGTTTTTCAGCGATAATGGAAAAAAATGCCGGCGATCTCCAACCCGGCAATATCCAAGGCATTTGGTCATGGGAGGAGCCAGCATTTGTAGTGCACTGGTCCCCCTCACATGCCAGGACACTAACCGGGGGCACTTCTAAACATTTTTTAAAAATATACAAATATATCCCAGATGCATAACTCCCTTACCTTGGGTGCTGAGCCCTCCAAACTCCCCCCCCCCCCAAAAACCCACTCCCCACAACTCTACACCACTACCATAGTTCTTATGGGTGAAGGGGGGCACCTACATGTGGGTACAGTGGGTTTTGGGGGGGTTGGAGGGCTCAAAACTTACCACCACAAGTGTAAGGTAGGGAGGATGGGCCTGGGTCCACCTGCCTGAAGTCCACTGCAACCAACATAAACTGTTCCAGGGACCTGCATACTGCTGTCAGGGAGCTGGGTATGACATACCCCCCCCCCCCCCACCTGTTACATTTGTGGAGGAAACAGCGAGCCTTCCAAATCCCACCACAAACCCACTGTACCTACATCTAGGTGTCCCTCTTAACCCATAAGGGCTATGGTAGTGGTATACAGTTGGGGGTAGTGGGTTTGGGGGGGGGGGGGGTTGGGGGCTCAGCACACATGGTAAAGGAGTTATGTACCTGGGACCAATTTATGAAGTCCACTGCAGTGCCCCCTAGGGTGCCCGGTTGTTGTCCTGGCATGTCAGGGGGGCAAGTGCACTATAAATGCTGGCTCCTCCCACGTCCAAGTGCATTACAAATGCTGGCTCTTCCCACGTCCAAATGGCTTGCATTTGGACGTTTTTGGTTTCGAAAATCGCCAAAAGTCAAGGACATCCAAATCCAAGGACGTCCTTGGTATTTTCGAAACGAAAGATGGATGTCCATCTTTTTTTTAAAATACAGTTTTCCTGCCCCCGGATTTGGACGTTTTAGAAAGATGTCCAAATCCCAACTTGGACGTTTCTTTTGAAAATGCCCCTCCACCACTACTTCAAGAAGCAGGTGAAAGTGTGGCTCTTCAACCAGGCCTTTAATGGAAGAAGTAACTAACTTGCTAGTCACACACACACAGGGATTGACACTGACTGCACATATTGTAGCAGGACATGTTTAGCTACTACTATCCTAGCTAAGATAATATTCAAGCACCTTTCTGACTTCATGTGCAACTTTCTTAAAATAGTTCCTTTGTTTTCTTACTCCTGTTAGTCTTATGTGCTCCATCTTTGCTTATACCCTCTACTGTCTTTTAAAATGTTCTATTATGTATTGTGTTGACACTGTAAGTAATATACTATGCTATACTTTGTATTGTTATTTGAATAGTTTTACTGCTGTAACTGTTTATTGCTTATGTGTGACTTATGCTTACTGTATGCTGCCTTGAGGCGGTAAAAAAATCCTAATAAATAAAAATTAATGTGGGTAATTAGGGAATACTGTGAGTTATGCGCTTATGCCTCCTATTAATATGGCATGATGGGCACGCCTAAATGTGGGTGTGTAGATCCCGACATGCTAGTATTCTATAAGAACACTTACACGTATAAGTGCTCTTACAGAATAGTAACATAGTAGATGATGGTAGATAAACACCTGAATGGTCCATCCAGACTGCTCAGCAGTCACACTGATTATGAATTCATGATTAAACCAACAATGAATGTACAAGACTCACAGCCTGTGTAATTTGAGCGCCCAGCTTTTAGCCTCCAGTTATAGAATACCTCAATTTTCTGTTTTTTTTTTTAAATATTCCTATTCAATGTACATGAAAGAAAATCCTATTAAGGACCACAGAGCATTGACAAAGATACATATGAAAATGGAGTAGAAACTACTACATTCAATGAAGAAAGTGTTTTATGAACAACTTGAAAAACTAAAGATGGACAAAACTATGGGGCTGCATTAGATACATCCCAGGATATTGAATTGATTCAGAGAGTTTCTGGTGGGTCCTCTTGAAGATGTGTTTGGTACATCCTTGGAGACAACAGAAGTTTTGCAGTATTGAGAGGCTGATGTGGTTCATAAGAACATGAGCATTGCCATACTGAGACAGACTGAAGGTCCATCAAGCCCAGTATCCTGTTTCCAACAGTGGCCAATCCTGGTTACAAGTACCTGGCAAGATCCCAAAAGAGTAAAATAGATTTTATGCAACTTATCCTAGAAATAAGCAGTGGATTTTTCCAAGTCCATTTTAGTGCCTTATGGAATTTTCTTTTAGGAACTTTCCAAACCTTTTTTAAATTCTACTATGGTAACCACATTTACCACATTCTCTGGCAATGAAGTTCAGAATTTAATTACACATTGAGTGAAGAAATATTTTCTCTGACTTGTTTTAAATTTACTACTTAGTAGCTTTATTTCATGCCCCCTAGTCCTAGTATTTTTGGAAGGAGTAAACAAGCATTTTACATCTACCCATGCCACTTCACTCAGGATTTTTTAGACTTTTATCATGTATCTCCCTTAGTTGTCTCTTCTCTAATCTGAAGAGCCCTAGCCTTTTTAGCTTTTCCTCATAGGAAAGTTGTCCCATTCCCTTTATCATTTTTGTTGTTATTCTCTGTACCTTTTCTAATCCCGCTATAGCTTTTTGAGATGCGGTGAACAAAATTGCACACAATATTTGAGGTGCCTTCACACCAGGGAGCAATACAAAGGCATTATAATGTTCTCAGTTTTGTTCTCTATTCCTTTTCTAATAATTCCTAACATTCTATTTACTTTCTTAACTGAAAACTAAAGTTTGGTTGTGTGAATGTGAACCAATGAGGCCCACTGGGGATTGTCAAAGTTAACAGCATCCCTTTGCTAAATCCACAGGATATTATTACCCTCTAGTCCCAGCAACTGCAAGCACAGGCTGACAACCGGGAGAGCCATTTTAACATGGACTTTTCAACAAGTTGACACATTTAGGTTCCCAAGTCAATACATATGTAGTTAAATATTTTCTGAGACAGGAACTTTGTGAGAAAGTGTAAAAAAAATTTTTTATGATTACCAGCTTTTTATGCTTACCCAAACTGTCCACATATAACAAGTGAAAGTAACATTGAGATGTTTCCCATTTTGTATTTAGTTATAAAACTGCACAAGCATGATATAGATTCTTATTAAAATAGTGTAAAGGAGTCCAGACACTGGTCTACACTGTGGATATTATACCAGCCTGATGTATAATCCAGAATAAAAATGCACATTGATGTTACTGAATGCAATGTCTCCATGCTGTGAAAAATTACAATCAAGAGCATTACATTCTTCAAATTATTTTCTAATATATAAACTTCATTTCATTGTAATATTTCCCTATAACACTATAAGCTGATTGCTTGTGCTTGAAAACATTCGCTGCAGATTCCTCTCTCATAGAATTTAGATTCTGCATGCCACAAGTTTGATTAAAATGTTGCATCTTTATCATACCCAACAGAGCCTGGAAATTCTTTGGAATCAGTCAAATAGTATCCAGGCACTCTTTCAGGAGTGGCATCTCCCCCCTTCCTCCACCCCATTCCTCAATTTTACCTTCTTTTAATGTTTTTTTAAAAGCTGGCGAATGCAGTGAGTCCCATACACTGCCGTGCCACCTGCACCCTCCTCTTTCTTCCCTTTACTGCAGTCGCCTCTCTGATGTAACTTCCTGTTTCCTCAGAGGCTAGTGCCCTGCCTCAGTAGAGAAGAGGCCGGTGCCAGTGGCAGGGCAGCATATAGAAATTACTGCCACTGGCGGCTTTTATAAAATGTAAAAGTTAAAATCGGAGAATGGAGTGGAGGAAAGAAGGGGGAAAATGCCAGAACTTGTCCCAGGGTGGGGGTGTGGTATCTGAGCCCTGCCTCAGGTGGCATCTTACCTTTGGCCACCCCTGCACCTGCAGGTGGGCGAAGAAATTCTGAAGTGAGGGAGACAAAGCACAAATTTTAGGCTTCCACCAAAAACACACAGCTTTTTGGCTGAAACCGAAACGGATAGAAAAAGGATTTTGGGTCAGTTTCGCCACCAAAATTGAAATCCAATCTGCATTTAGAGCTATTCCATCCAAGTACTGTGCAATTGCATCACTTTTATGAATGATTAATCTACTGTCTACAAAAAGACTTCTGTTACAGGTAAGTAGATTTGCTATTCTGTTTGTGTTTCTTTACCTTTGTATTGCATGGAGAGTCTGGAGATCTTGGGGGAAAACAGTGCTGGGTAGATGGGGAGAGAGAAAAGGGGATAGAACTAACATTGAGCAGAAGGTGATAGGATGGTGTCTGAGATCGAGACAGGAATGAGTTCTGTCCTCTACATTCCTTCGAAAAGAGGGCAAAAATGTCAGATTTGCCTTTCTGTATCACTGGATGTTTTCTGGGAGGCCCTTGTCTTATTAAAAATGGCTCTTTGTTATCAAAATGCTTATTTAATTCATACTGTTTCTGCTTTCATGGAAACATTGACTTTGCTGGAGAATTGTTAATAAAGCAAAAAATGTGTATCCTTGGGTTGTGTTATTCACCCAGGTTGCTGCCTAGTGCACACACTGTGAAGTTGGAACTGGGTACGCAAACAAATTTTTTGATTGTTGGGAGCAAGACCAGGACTGGATTATTCCAGGAGGCTGAATATGCAGTTCAGACTTTTTGATAACCTAAGGACCAAATTCTATAAATAGCGCTTAAAAAATAACGTGCTAAGCGCTATTCTATAAATGGCACTGAAAATTAGGCATCGTTTATAGAATACACTTAATGTCTAACTTTAGATGCAAAGATTTGCACCAAGTAAACTCTGGTGTGAATCCTTTTGCCTAAAGTAGGCGTGGATCTCCCTTATTCTATAACAGCACGCATAAATTCTTAGAAAACCCCTGATCTATCCATGATCCTCCAGTGGCCATGCCCCCTTTCCGGAACCCTGCAGATGACTAAAAATGCACATGCAAATTTCAATTAAGTCCAATTAGTGTCTAATTGATTATTAGAACCCAATTATCAGTGCTAATTGGCTTGTTAAACTGTGCATTCAAATTGGATGCATGCTTAAATTTGTGTATGCATTTTTAAGCACCATTTATAGAATTTTGGGGTAAATATCTCAGGGGCCCTTTTACTAAGGCGAGTAGGCGCCTATGCATGTCCAATGCACGTCAAATTAGAACTACCGCCTTGCTACTGCTTGCCCCGGACAATAATTCTATTTTTGAGGTGCATCCAAAACTCATGGCAGAAAATATTTTCTATTTTCTATCGGGTGGTGCTAACCAGGCAGTAATCGGCAGTGTGCGCGCACAGACAATTACCGCCTGGTTAACATGTGAGACCTTACTGCTAAGTCAATGGGTAGCGGTAAGGTCTCAGGCACAAAATGGGTGCACACTCATTTTAATTTTGCCACACATCCATTTTTGGCCACAAAAAAATAGCCTTTTCTGCAGGTGCGCTGAAAAATGGACCTGCGCGTGTCCAATACATATGCCTACACCAGCGCAGGCCATTTCTCAGCACACCTTAGTAAACGGGCCCCTCAGTTTTTATTTATTTATTTTTTATTTACTTCCACGTTCCTAAAACACCACAAGAGCCCAGTCTGGTTTCTATGTAGTTTACAATAACAAAAGCAAAATTTGTCTCCGAATGTAGTGTTCTGATCCAAAGATTTTACTTAATAAATCAAGTCAATTGTTATGCAAGTTTAATGATGGCAGAGGCAGATAGCAACAACTTGAAGCAGCATTCAAACAAAATAGGCATCACACATTTCACTCCTACTGCAAGCAGTGTTTACTCTCTTCATCTTTTAAGTTTTATTACTGAAAGTGATACGGTTCTCCTTTGCTTCCCTCCTGCTTTGATATCAGACAGGCAGGTTTATTTTCTGATTAGATTAGCTTACAGTTCTGCATTGAAACTAAATGAGTCCCAGGAGGTCTGTGTTCTGAGTCACTGATTTAGGACTCTGTTGAAGATGATAGGGGTCCTCAGAACCCTGCAGAGATGACAAGTAATGTTATCCTTGAGCCTTAAAATGTTCCTGAACCACAGGGGTTTGTGACCAGGGCGCCTCACTGGAGTTTACAAGAATTTCCCTGTTTCCCTTTCTCCATTGTAGGATTCTGATATCCATCACAGGTCAGAAACTTTCTAGGTTTTGGTTCCTACAACTAATGGGTGATACAGCAAAAGACAATATATCTCTGGGATCTATATTGATGAGGACTTACGTGAAGACTGTCCCTAGCTTAGCGAAGGTCAGAGGCTGGGAAATATAAAACCTAAGACACAACTCTTATGTGGGGTCTCTGCTTAAAGTCTTCCATTTGTTATACTGGACACTCATTTTCCTGAAACATCAAGAGGGGCATAATCGAAAGGGACGCCCAAGTTTTGCTCAGGACGTCCTCGCAAAATGTCCCATGGAGGGGCAGGGAAACCAGTATTATCGAAACAAGATGGCCGTCCATCTTTCGTTTCGATAATACAGTCGGGGATGGCCAAATCTTGACATTTAGGTCGTCCTTAGAGATGGTCGTCCCTAGACTTGGTCATTTCTGATTTTCGGCGATAATGGAAACCAAGGACGCCCATCTCAGAAACAACCAAATGCAAGCCCTTTGGTCATGGGAGGAGCCAGCATTCGTAGTGCACTGGTCCCCCTGACATACCAGGACACCAACCGGGCACCCTAGGGGGCATTGCAGTGGACTTCAGAAATTGCTCCCAGGAACATAGCTCCTTTACCTTGTGTGCTGAGCCCCCCCCCCAACCCCCCTCCAAACCCACTACCCACCACTGTACACCACTACCATAGCCCTTATAGATGAAGGGGGCACCTAGATGTGGGTACAGTGGGTTTCTGGTGGGTTTTGGAGGGCTCACCTTTACCACCACAAGTGTAACAGGTGAGGGGGGGATGGGCCTGGGTGCGCCTGCCTGAAGTGCACTGCACCCACTAAAACTGCTCCACGGACCCGCATACTGCTGTGATGGACCTGAGTATGACATTTGAGACTGGCAATCAATATTTTTAAAGATGTTTTTTGAGGGTGGGAGGGGGTTAATGACCACTGGGGGAGTAAGGGGAGGTCATCCCCGATTCTCTCCGGTGGTCATCTGGTCAGTTTGGGCACGTTTTTGTGGCTTGATCATAAGAAAAACAGGACCAGGTAAAGTCGTCCAAGTGCTTGCCAGGGACGCCCTTTTTTCCATTATGGGTCTAGGATGCCCATGTGTTAGGCACGCCCAAGTCCCACCTTCGCTATGCCTCTGACACGCCCTCGTGAACTTTGGTTGTCCCTGCGACGGAAAGCAGTTGGGGATGCCCAAAATTGGCTTTTGATTATGCTGATTTGGGCGACCCGTTGAGAAGGACGCCCATCTTCCGATTTGTGTCGAAAGATTGGCGTCCTTCTCTTTCGAAAATAAGCCTGCTAGTCTTCTCTGGAGAGAGTTAGAACCTATACCTGTTATACACCTGTTCGCCTGCCTACAGATGAGGTCAGATCAGAATTGTTATTGCATTGGTGGTTTACAGTAGAAGTACTGAGAATTAATGTAAGCACTTCTCACTGTAGAATTCCTCAGGGTGGCTACAAATGGATAAGTTGGATTCAGTTTTGTAAAAGGGGTAAGAGGAAAAGGCAGTTATAATTCATGATCTGTCAAATATAAGATTTAAGATGAAAAATTTGGGAAAATGTTCAGAGGATGAACACTTTATGGTTTATTAAACTTTACAAAATTACCATTATCTCCATCTGTTGATATTTTGAAGAAAACTATTTAAAAAAAATGTCTTTGAAGTTTTGAAAATATCCAAGAATGCGTGTCTACCTTTTGCTTGTACTGTTTATCCTCCTTTTAAAATAATTAGTCTGATGCAGTATTGGGTAATCTTTCTTTGGACTTTGTAAATCCACCTGATGTTCTTATTAATACATTCCAGAATTAGAAGTTTTTGTAGCAACTTTTGTAGTTGGCTTTGGGGCTCATTTTCAAAAGAGAAGGACAGCCATATTTCAACATAAATCGGAAGATGGCTGGCCTTTTCCCAGGGACGTCTAAATCGGTATAATCGAAACCCGATTTAGGACGTCTCCAACTGCACTCCGTCGCAAGGACGGCCAAAGTTCAAGGGGGCATGTCGGAGGCGTAGCGAAGGCGGGACTTGGGCATGCCTAACACTTGGACGTCCTTGACCCATTATCGAAAAAAAACAAGTACGTCCCTGACGAATACTTGGATGTTTTCACTTGGCCCTGTTTTTCTCATGACTAAGGCACAAAAGGGTGCCTGAAATGACCAGATGACCACCAGAGAGAATCTGGAATACCTCATGTTACTCTCCCAGTGGTCACTAACCCCCTCCCACCCTCAAAAAACATCTTTAAAAATATGTCGTTCCAGCCTCAGATGTCATACTCAGGTCCATGACAGCGCATGCAGGTCCCTGGAGCAGTTTTAGTGGGTACTGCAGTGCACTTCAGACATGCGGACCCAGGCCCATACCCCCCTACCTGTTACATTTGTGGAGGGAACAGCGAGCTCTCCAAAACCCATCACAAACTCACTGTATTCATATGGTAGTGGTGTACGATTGTGGGTAGTGAATTTTTTTTTTTTTGGGGGGGGGGGGGTTGAGGGCTCAGTACGCAAGGTAAGGGAGCTATGTTCCTGTGAGCAATTTATGAAGTCCACTGCAGTGCCTCCTAGGGTTGCCCGGTTGTTGTCCTGGCATGTCAGGGGGACCAGTGCACTACAAATGCTGTCTCCTCCCACGACCAAATGGCTTACATTTGGCCGTTTTTGACATGGACGTCTTTGGTTTCGAAAATTGCCGAAAGTCAGAAACGTCCATGTCTAGGGACATTCAAATTTAAGGATTTGGACGTCTCTGATGGTATTTTTGAAAGAAAGATGGATGTCCATCTTGTTTCGAAAATACGGGTTTCCCCGCCTCTGGATTTCATCATTTTGCAAGGACATCCAAATCGCAACTTGGACGTCCCTTTCGAAAATGCCCCTCTTTGTGTTAAATCCTGATAGAGAGAGGGTATTTAAACTGTTTTTTGTGCAAGAGTGATGGAAATTTTCTGAGCGAAAGATACAAGATTCTCAGAAGAGACTACATCGATTTTTGTTAACTGGACCAAGGGTTTTGCAAATTGGGGCTCAGTTTTGGTTAAACTGTCCTTGTAAATGTGTTGTGAAATGTTTAGGTGGTTAAATATGTGTGCTTTGAACCTTAGCAGTTCACTGCATTTCTGGTGAGTGAGCAGTCAGTGTTGAATCCCTCTCCTTCTTCGATTTCAGGGAGATCAGGTAGTTTGTATTGGATAAAAATGTAATGGATTCTGGCCTATTTTTGGTGAATTTATTATTTGGAATTGTGTAGACTTTGACTCCTCCCCCTTTTCAAAATGGCAAGCATGGGGGCAAGCACTAGGCAGCTACTTGGGCGAAGACACTGAAGCCAGGTTTGTATTTTTCTTGAATGCAAATAAAAATCTCAGGACAGATTGCCAGTACCATAATCTTGTTGAAGATAACCTCACTATACTAGGATAGTTGGAAGAGAGCAGAGAATACTGAGAGTAAGCGATCTATAAGGGCAGTAAAGAGTTTCATCACAGTATCATTGCATAATCTTCACTGTTCAGTCAAAGGCAGAGTAAATTCCATCCATAGGGTTCTTTTAACTCCTCAGTACAGAAGCAGTGCTCTGACTTTAGTACCAGAGGTGATAAATTAATCACTATCTGTGTTTCAGAACCTGACCTGTAAAGCTCAAGGTATTTATGCTTTTCTTTAGGAGGCATTCAGTGAGATCAAGAAAAACTGCTTTAGCAATGGAATGGCCTTAGTAAGCAGCAGTTCCAGCAGCCTGAACCAATCCTATAGGTTCTGCACAAATTATACCTGCTCAGGAGGCAGAACAACAAAATGTGGACCTTAAGCTTTCTTTGCCCTCATTAGGTCAGTGAGACTCCTGAGGGTAAAGCACACTATTCATTTTGATGAGAAGCATTTACTATTGCCAGCAGTGGTATCTGCTGATATACTGAAGAACCAGTTGCTCCTGGTTCTTCAGTATGTATATCAGCAGCTGGATGGTGGATGTGTGGAATGGCCTCCTGGTGGATGTTGTGGATATGAGGACTGTGTCAGAATTTAAGAAAGCATGGGACAGGCATGTGGAATTCCTTAGAAATGGAAGAGTTAGTGGTTACTGAGGATGGGGAGACTGGATGGGCCATTTGACCCTTATCTGCCGTCATGTTTCTATGTTTAGGGTGTCTCTAGCATTTAGCGCATGCTAAAAAGGCTAGCTTTCTTAGTAAACAGTGTCCTAATTGTTTCTTTATAAACATTGTGTGGTATATTAAATGGCTTTTCTTCAGCACTGGCTTCTTTCTTGCTACTTTTCCCTGCAGGCCATGTTTATAGAATAATCTTAAAATTGTTGAAGGCGATGCAATAGCCACGAACCTCTCATATTGGTCAGATTTTACCAGCAGGTTTTGTTAGTTGGTTACCTGTTGCTTATAAGTTTTATTAAATCAAAATATATGTTTATTTTTGCATAAATATATACACATGATTGTAGAATGTAACTGTAATTATATGTAGAAAAAAACAAGGAGTGACAGTGACCAGTTTACAAGATAATCCAAGTTGGTGAACAACTTTTATTCACAATGGTATAAGTATGGAGTCCAAGAACATTGAGAAATCCAGATGCACATTTCCAAGCAATAGGACTCCTAAGGAAGGCTGGAAAGCTGAAACACAGCCTGTTTTTAGACTAAAATTGCTTGGCACTGTGCATCTGGATTTACTGATGTTCTTGGACTTTATACTTATACCATTGTGACTAAACATTGTTTACGGACTTGGATCTCTTGTGGGCTGGTCACTTCCACTCCTTCTTTTTTCCACTCTATTTTCCTGTGGAAGTGTTGTGTTTTCTCTTTTGTTTGTGCAATTACATGTAACCAGATGTTCTGATTTCTTCAACCTTTGATTGCACTCTATTATAAAAATTCAATAAAAATGTATTGCACCAAAAATTAATTGTTGAAAAGTCAACATTTTCCCAGTTTTAGCTAGATATCTCTGTAGGTGTGCTTTTGAAATAATCTTAGGTCTTGTGGAGGGGCACAATCGAATGTCGCCAGCCAAATAGATCGCCGGCGATCTATGTTGGCGGCGGCGCTACAGCTGGCCGGAACCGTATTATCGAAAAAGATGGCCGGCCATCTTTTTTTTTCGATAATACGGTTTAGCCTGGCCAAATGCCTTGGAGTTCGCCGGGTTTGAGATGGCCAGGTTTGTTTTTCAGTGATAATGGAAAAAAATGCCGGCCATCTCCAACCTGGCGAAATCCAAGGCATTTGGTCGTGGGAAGAGCCAGCATTTGTAACACACTTGTCCCCCCTAACATGCCAGGACACCAGCTGGGCACCCTAGGGGTCAGTGCGGTGGACTTCAGAAAAACCTCCCACATGCATAGCTCCCTTACTTTGGGTGCTGAGCCACCCCAACCCCCCCCCCCCCCATAAAAACCCACTACCCACAAATGTACAACACTACCAAAGCTCTTAGGGGTGAAGGGGGCAACTACATGTGGGTACAGTAGGTTTTGGAGGGCTTCCATTACCAGCACAAGTGTTACAGGTAGGGGGGGATGGGCCTGGGTCCGCCTGCCTTAAGTGCACTGCGGTACCCACTAAAAGTGCTCCAGGGACCTGCATACACGCAGGCCTCTAGGACTTGTTGTTGCTGTATAACCTTGGCACACCAGTTGACACCTGAAGACTAATCTCTTTGAAAAAGTCCTTTATTTGAATAAGCACATTTACTCACAATTAACTAAGCACGTTTACTCACAGTTAACTGCAGATCAGAGGTTGTGCCCCACTGGCAAAGAGTCTCCCTGGTACTGAGATTAGCAGTAGGTCAGAGCTGGCAGAATGGTGTACAATGCCCTCTTTCAGCCACATTCAAGGTAATAACGTTCTCTAACGTGGGTGACACATGAAAGGGATCTAAAACTGGCTTACAAAAATGGCCACTACCTCATGGACTACCGGAAACAAAACAGGGCACACTCTGAACCCAGTTAGCAGGGGGGAAAAGCACCATGGGAGTAGGGCCCAATACCCTACACCCACTACAATGCATTGCTGATGTGACTCTGCAGGGCACCTAACAGAAAAGGTGTCACACTCACCCGAGAGCCACATCGCAACCAGGGAAGGGCTGTCGGAAGATACAACACATTCTGCTGTTATGGAGGTGGGTACGGCATTTGAGGCTGGCATACAGGCTGGCAAAAAAGGTTTTTAGTTTTATTTTTTTAGTATGGGAGGGGGTTGGTGACCACTGGGGGAGTATGGGGAGGTCATCCCCCATTCCCTCCAGTGGTCTTCTGGTCATTTGGGGCACCTTTTTGAGGCTTGGTCGTGAACATAAAAGGACCAAGTAAACCCAGCGATATACTGCTTATCGCCGTTTTTTTTCCATTATCGCCGAGAGCCGGCCATCTGGTAGCCACGCCCATGGCCGCCCATGTCCCGCCTTCGCTTCGCCGCCAACACGCCCCTTTGAACTTTGGCCGGCAACGCGACGGGAAAGTGGCGATGTTGGTAAAAAAGTGGCTTTCGATTATACCGATTTGGCCGCTTTTCCGAGATCGCCGGCCATCTCCCGATTTATGTCGGAAAATGGCTGGTGATCACTTTCGAAAATGAGCTGGATAGTGACCTTTCTCAGCAGTTTCCTTGACTCATGGCTACTAACTTTGGAAGAACAGCCAAGTCACTATTTTGTCTGCCTGAAAACGTTTCAACTGTATAATGATGGACCTAACAGTAACTTGAGAGATATTTAAACACATTGCATTTTCTTAAATCCTTCCCCAAATCTGTATCTCAGAATAACTTTATCCCAAAATACTTTTAGCATCTCTGTTGGCATTTCTTTTTTCAGTTTATCATTTTAGAATGTATGGATAAAAAGCTAACATGTACAACCGATAAAGATTGAATGTGATGACTATAAATAGACACATCTCTTTAGTTATTTGCCTATGAAAGCGTTTAGTAATTCCATGCTGGGTCTTCTCTCAGCAAACTTAATGAAAACCAGCATGATACTGTAGCAGCTAGTATAGGATCTGCTAGGGTCTCCTTATGTTCTGTGGTGGGAGAGATTAAAATAGCAACAACCTTATGGGAACTGTCCTACATTCATCATCCGAAGCTTAAATCCACAAAGGTCCTTACTGTATATACAATCCTGCTTTCTCTGGAAGGTGTTGCAGCTTTTTCAGCTTGCCACTTCAGTGCTAGATTTCTGGGGATTGCTAAGTAGCAGTTCTGTAGCCTAGTCCCCTGTTTGTTATGAGCATCAGCATGGAGCAGCTCTGAGGGTTTCTGGGCAGGCTCCACTGATTTGATTTGCAGCATACTGCGAGAATGTATTAATCCAAAGGGACATTTCAGAAAACCTACTTAATAGACAGAAGTATAACATATGCTTCTTGTTGTAGAGTTATTCATGAAGCTCTCTGAGTAAATCAAATGAAGCAAGGTCTGTATAAAAAATTTTGTATTGCTGCTTAACTTTATGGGCCAGATTCAGTAAATGGTGCTGAAAAATAGGTTCCAGGAAATGGGCAGAACAGTGGTAGAGCAGGGTGGTAGCAGGTGCTGGGTTTTTTTAATCTTTCAAAAAGTTGGCAACCCTAGGTGCACCTTTAGCTGGCAAGGATCTCCAAGCCCTGCCAGCTGAAGACATCCGCAGTCCACTGAACCCCTCGATAGAAAATTGTGGCAGTCAGTGATAGTGCTCCAAACTGCTAACACCAGCCCTACAGGCATACTTAGTTCTCATGCATATTCAGTTCATGAGTGTGAACTGATCATGGCCGGGATGCTGGTGTCAGAAGCTTGGAGTGCTGCCTTTGTTGCATTTTTGTAAACATGGGTCAGCGGGCTGTGGATGTGTTATGTTGGTAGGGCTGGGGATCCTTACCAGCTAAAGTATTTAATTTTTAAAATTCATTGGGGGGGGGGGGGGCGGAAATACATGCCCACCCAACCTTACCCACTGGCCCACCCAAAAATTGCCTTCTGATTATGCCACTAATAGATGCTTTTTCTTCTGGGAATACAGCCCGCAAGGTGAGGGGGAAAGGTGCCAGTGTTACAGAAACTGACAGACTGGCTGAAGGCTGTGAGGGGAGGGGTATGAGAGCAAGACAGACAGATTGGGTGAAGGCTGGGGAGGGTATGAGAGAGAGAGAGACTGGGTGAAGGCTGGGGGGGTATGAGAGAGAGAGAGACAGATTGGGTGAAGCCTGGGAGGAGGTATGAGAGACAGACAGACTGGGTAAAGGCAATAGGACGGGGGTATAAGAGAGACAGACTGAAAGCTGTAGGAGGGAGGATATTTGAGAGATAGATTGAGCGAAAGCTCTGGGTGGGAGGGTATGAGAGAAACAGACTGGATGAAGGCTGTGGTAGGGGGTATGAGAGCGACAGACAGACAGACTGAGTAAAGACTGTGGGAGGTGTATGTGAGAGAGAGAGAGTTAGACTGGGTGAAAACTATGGGAAGGGGTGTGAGAGGGAGAGACAGACTGAGTGAAGGCTGTGAGACGGAGGGTATGAAAAAGAGAGAGAAAAACTGGGTGAAAGATGTGGGAGGTGCATATGAGAGATAGATTGGGTTAAGACTGTGGGAAGGCAATTGCCTCTTTGCTTCATCTATCAAGAGGGTGCTGCACACAGCTGACAGCATCATTTGAGAAGGGAGAATATTGGCTTCTGCCATGGATTAGCAGAGGCAACTTAAGGAATGCATTTCCAAAAGTGTCTTTGCCCATAGACACAAAATAGGAAAAAAAGCCTTAGTAAGGCAGTTTCTAAAAGAGCTATTGATGATCTGGGAGGGGATTCAATCCCCCTCCCCCAATTCAGTGGGGGACAATGTTGGAGGGGTGGAAAGGAGAATCAAGAGAGCTCTTGGTTGCTGGCTTCTTTTGGGCTGGCTTCTAGACTTAATGAAAAATTGTTAAGACCTGCTCTAGTGCATAGAATACAAAGTTCAAGACTGCTGTTGTTCTGTCTCATCTTTTGATATCATATGCACCTAACCGACCTCTAAGATCCCTTACTTGTCATCCCTTCTTTTCACCAAATCTGCTTTGAATGTTCGCTAATGTATATTCAGAGGTCCTTTACTAAGGTGTGCTAACAGATTTAGTGCATGCTAAATGATAACATACCCATAGGAAATCCATTAGCGCACTTTAGTAAAAGAAGCCCTTAATGTTGTAGGGCTTTCCTTGTGGAATAACTTGCCACAAGGCCTATATGCCAAGAGATCTTATCATAAATTAAAATGTGCATTAAAAACATACTTTTTTGACAAATCTTTTGGAGGTAGAACCAGGCTTAGTCATGGTCTGTCCTGGTGGTAGGACACTGGGGGTTGGAGGTGGGGAATGGTCACTATCAATATATTGTAATTTCTTTTCTGTTTTCCTTTATTATATATGATTGTAATCTGCCTAGATTGTATTTTCAATGGCGCAATATATCAGACGAATTTGATTGTGACCCCTGAGGCAGGCTGAAACAGGACTGTGTCAGGTCCATAATTCTGGTGCTTTTATTAAAGAACTTTGAAATTTATCTCCCTGGTTGGTCATCATTTGCATCATCCTCTACTATTTGTTGGTTCCTGCTGGATTTACGTAGAGTTTTCTTCCTGTTAGTTTTACCCAATAAAGCTGGTTGCAAATCAGATATGCTACATTGATGGACAATTTTCAAAAAGTTTGTTTGATTCTGTATTTATCAAATTAACAAAAGTAATGTTATTGTCACACAAGTATTCACTGAAGATAGTAGGTTATTGCACACTTTTAGCCAGATACAAATATGTAATAATACTAGCATTCGATCAGACTGGCAGATGGATTGACAGCTATTGCCAACTGGTTTATTGAAAAAAAAGTTAGTTTTGAATGTACAAAAACCCAGAAATATATGTTAGAATTTGGCTCATGTATTTTTCAGTTGTAGCTCATGTTAAGTTACATTCAGGCACAGTAAGTATTTTCTTGTTGGGCTCACAATATGTTTGCACCTGAGGTAATGGAGGGTGTGAAGGGCATAATTATCATTAGATGCTCATGGTTATGCACCTTTTTGCACACACAAATGTAGGTAAAAATAGCACTTACCTATGTAAGTGCCCTAGGTGCCAGTCTATAAGAACATGCATAAGTGCTATAGTGTGCAATAGCAAGTAGTGCAGGGTCATGTGGGTGGAGCATGGGCAGGACCTAGCAGTTATGTGTGTAACTTATAGAATAAATTACTCATGTCCTTCCTCATTTAGACACCCGTAGTTATAGTCTGCATTTATCTGTTCCACTCAACTCAGGATTTTGTAGGCCTCTGGTATATTCCCCTCAGCCGTTTCTACTCCAAGCTGAAGAGCCCTAACTTCTTTAGCCTTTGCTCATTTGAACATTTTTCCATCCCCTGTATAATTTTGGTTGCCTGAAAGGGAGCACCAGCTTGGGCAGAAAAGACCTGAAGCTAATTGCCCCAGAACAATTATAGTGAAGTTCATGGAGTGGGCAATTAAAACTGAGGTAACACAGGCCTACACAAATTTAAAACAATTATTCTAGGAGAGAAAGCGTATCTTGAATTTTCAAGATTATTCTTTCAAACTAGCTGCTAAGAGCTGGGAATTTTCTAACATTAGTGGCGAGTTTCATTTCAGGCACAGGTACTTTATTCTGCATTACCTGGCATTGTTTGTTCTTCCCCCTCTGGGAGATATGAGTATTGATTGAAACGTTGACTGCCTTTTCTGAGTATTATGTTCTTTACTGTGTCTTAGTTCAATATGAATGAGTATTGGGGGAAAGGGAAGTTAGGTAGTGTGATGTTTATATAGTGGGGAATTAAAATGAAGAGTGAGACTGTAACTTGAGGAGGTGTGTATAGTGGTTGGCACTGAGCCCGGATATTTAATGCTGGTCCATTTCTGGTGACCGGCATTGAATATCCATTTTAATTTTGGCCAGTTTGAACTTAACCGGCCAAGCTGATATTCAGCGCTGGCAACAGGCCAAAGATATTCCACGTATTGACGTGGCCATATTTGGCTGCCAAACATAGCCAGACACTGAATATTGGTGCTGACTGGCTAGTCACGCAACATAGCCGCTAAGCGATAATATTTAGCTGAGATATATGGCTGAATATTAGCGCTTAGCCGGCCACGTGCTGTTCCTGGCCGGTTAAATGATTTTGAATATTTTGGGGGGGGGGGGGGGGGGAATGTAGGTAGATAAAGACAATACGACCTATCTAGCCTGCCTATCCATGCCATCTACTCTTCCTGTCACTCCCTTAGAGATCTTATGTACTTGTCCCAAGCTCTCTTGAAATGCCATTGAATGTCAGTGGATAGCCCCACAAAGCAATTTTACCAATCAGGAGCCTCTCCTGGCCATTTAAATTGCTTTGAATATTGACCTCATTGTTACTTTTCTTATTGACTTAGTAAGTGAGGGAATGGAGGAGATGACCCTGGAAACTGGCCTGGGGGTAGCATTGGAGGAGCAGCCAAGGCTGCAAAGCAAATAGAAGAACAATGAAGGAAAGTTACCAAAAGTAAAAGTAAATGCAGTGACTCTGAGCCCATGCACACATTCAAGGTCATGTGGCATGCTTGAACACACATGCTTTTCCCTCGGTCTCACAAAAATAGCATGAACGTTTGGCCTATGACTGCACAGCTTAAACTCACTGAGAACCGTGGTGTGTTCGAATGAATCAGAATAGCTATTCTAGAAAAAGTGGGGAAGAAGAGTGGAGGAAACCAGTTATGGATCTGCACTATGGGTCAATGGGAGCTGCCACTGGCTCCCATGCCTTACAATGAGGATTGCTGCTATAGATTATGCTAAAATGTTTGAAAGATATAGTACATATAGGGGTCCTTTTACTAAGGTACGCTGAAAAATGGCTTGTGATAGTGTAGGCGCGGGTTTTAGGCATGCGCCGATCCATTTTTCAGCTCGCCTGTAAAACAGTCCTTTTAAAATTTTTTGCCAAAAATGGACGTGTGCAAAATCAAAATTGCCACGTGTCCATTTTGGGTCTGCGACCTTACCAACAGCCATTGACCTAGTGGTAAAGTCTCATGCGGTAACCGGGTGGTAATGACCGCATGCCAAATGCCATCTGGTGCACGTTTGAAAATAATTTTTCAGCCGCGCGTATCGGCCGCGCACCAAAAATGAAATTACCGCAAGAGCCATGTGGTAGCCGTGCGGTAACTCCATTTTGGTGCGTGTTGGTCGTGTGTAGAGCCTTACGCTGCTTAGTAAAAGGGCCCCCCAGAGAAAAGAAGAGACTGTTCAGTAGTGTGAAATATTTAACTAGAGGGCTAAATCCTTAGCAAAATAATGAAAGATGCTGAAACATGGAATTTATACTAAATAAAATTCATTAAATTTGAGCCCTAATTGTTATCCCCTTATTATGATGTACATAATCTTACTTAAAATTCTATTGTACCACGTTAAAACCAAGATTCATCTTTTGTTGTTTGCATGTATATCTGATAAACTTTCTGTGCCTTCTATATGAAGTTCATATTATGACATGGACTAGATAGGTTTTTTTTTTAATGAAGGATGTGACCTGCAAACATATTTTGCAAATTTAGTTGGAACATGACCTTAGGCTTTTAATCTTGATTTAAATTGAAAAAGAGATATTTGGAATTCTCTGAGAGATTTAATAGACAAGAAGCATTATGGATAATGTCTCTATCCCCTCCAGTAACAAGAGGTGAAAGAAAGTAGTGTGTGAAGATTTTGCAGATTGAATTGCAGAAAGTATGAGATTTACTGCTGTAATTTGGAAATTGGTTACTTTGAACCTTGAGAATAAAGTACAGATTTGTTTTGACTTGGCATGTTTAGTCTTCCTTAAGCTTTTAGCTTAGGTCTGGGGTAGGCAACTCCGGTCTTCGAGAGCCGCAGGCAGGTCAGGTTTCAGGATATCCATAATGAATATGCAGGAGATAGATTTGCAAGCACTGCCTCCATGGTATGCAAATCTATCTCATGCATATTCATTGTGGATATCCTGAAAACCTGACCTGCCTGCAGCTCTCGAGGACCAGAGTTGCCTACCCCTGGCTTAGGTGGAACTTGCTCTAGTCCTGTATAGAATCAAATTGGTGGGATAAACCTGTAGCAGAAATACTAAGAGTTATTATTCAACTGTACATGGGGCCATATGTATGAAGTATTGTCACCTACAGACCCAAAATAAATATAAACCTTTGGTACATCTTGCCAGTAGAATATGTTTTGCTTTCCTGTAATTTATCCATGTCATAAGATGCAGATCTCTTCTAAGGCGAGGTTTCTGAGCCTGATGTTCAAGAACCCCAGGTGTCTATAGGAAAGTAAATATATAACTAAATATAGTTCCCAGAATCATCATTTATTATATGCCCTTTATTTTTCTTGAGTTTTCATTATACTTTCCTAGTGGAATCCCTTTCACCTACGTGTTCCAATTTATTTTTTCTATCTAACTGTAAAATAACAGTAGGGTTTTAAGCTTGTGAACTGTATTATTTCATGTATTATTACATTGACAGATGGACAATAAAGACAGACACAATCCAATTCCTCTCAGAATGGGATAACAGATGTAAATTAATACTAGACGGCATTGCCCCAATCCAAACCAGAACCTCGCACAGAAAGAACTCAATACCATGGTTCAATGAAGAACTGAAAAAACTCAAAACACAAGTTAGGAAACTAGAACGTGCGTGGAATAAAAAGAAAGATGATCCCACTCTCAACGCTTGGAAGCAACTCCGAAGGAAATATAAATATACCATGAGACAAACCAAAAGACAATACTACAAAACTGAAATTGGCCCAAATTACAAAGACACACACAAACTCTTCCAACTCGTGAATAAACTATTAGATACTACTCCAGTCACTAACAACAGCAAAGACATACCAGGAGCTGCCGACTTGGTGAAGTACTTCAAGGAGAAAATCATACAACTATGACTCAAAATACCTGTCAGCCCCATCGATTACACCGCACTCCTAGAATGCCTAGACCCAGACCCTGGAGTTTACCCAGCAGACAGGATCTGGACTGAATTCATAATACTACCGGAAGACCTTATCTCACAAACGCTTAAAAGATTCGCCAAATCTCATTGTAAATTAGATATATGCCCAAACAACCTCATGAAGTCAGCCCCTCAACAATTTATAACAGACCTAACAAACCACGTGAACTTTATGCTACAAAATGGACTCTTACCAGTGGAGAAAGGTAACATTTTACTCACCCCATACCCAAGGATGCAAAGAAAAACGCTAATGAACTAACGAACTACAGACCAGTAGCATCCATTCCCTTAATTACCAAAATAACAGAAGGTATGGTGACCAAACAACTCAAAGAATATCTAAACAAGTTCTCAATATTTCACGATTCCCAGTCAGGATTCCGCGCTAATCATAGCACTGAAACCGTACTAGTTACGCTCATGACAAAATTCAAACAATTGATCGCAAACAGGAATAACATACTACTGTTACAATTCGACATGTTAAGCGCATTTGACATGGTTGACCATGGAATATTATTACACATCCTCGAATACTTCGGCATCAGAGGCAACGTTCTCAACTGGTTTTTAAGGGGTTCCTAACTACACACTCTTATCAAGTGACATCAAATTCGGCTACATCAGCTACATGGACACCTGAATGCGGTGTGAATGCGGTTCCATAGGGATCCCCTCTCTCACCAACCATATTCAACTTAATGATGACACCCTTGGCCAAACTACTATCGAATCAGAACTTAAACCCATATATATACGCTGATGATGTAACAATCTTCATCCCATTCAAACAAGATCTAAGGGAAATCTCCAACGAAATCAAGCAAAGCCTACACATCATGAACTCCTGGGCAGATGCATTTCAGCTGAAACTTAATCCAGAAAAAACCCAATGCCTAGTACTCACTTCGCAATACAATAAGAATAAATTCACCACTATCAACACACCTAAACTAAACCTACCAGTTTCGGACACCCTAAAAATTCTTGGAGTCACCATTGATCGACACCTAACACTTGAGAATCATGCGACAAACATAACTAAAAAGATGTTTCACTCAATGTGGAAACTAAAAAGAATTAAACCATTTTTTCCAAGGTCTGTCTTCCGCAATCTGGTACAATCACTAGTACTCAGTCATCTGGATTATTGTAACTCACTATACACTGGCTGCAAAGAACAAATACTTAAAAAACTCCAGACAGCCCAGAACACAGCAGCCAGATTAATATTCGGCAAATCAAAATATGAATGCGCGACACCCCTACGAGAAAAACTACACTGGCTCCCACTTAAAGAACGCATCACGTTCAAACTTTGTACCCTAGTCTATAAAATCATCCATGGAGATGCCCCAGCCTACAGGTCAGACCTAATAGAACTACCACCCAGGAACGCAATAAAAACTTCTTGCACATTCCTCAATCTTCATCCTCCCAATTGTAAAGGTCTGAAATACAAATTAATGCACGCATCTACCTTTTCCTATATGAGCATGCAGCTATGGAATGCACTACCACGCAACCTGAAAATGGTCCATGAATTGACCAATTTCTGTAAACTACTGAAAACTTATCTCTTCGACAGGATGTATCACAAAGATCAACACGTGTAACTGCACAATCTTTAATATATATAGGAATGTCTTATAATGTCTTTTGCTTTAATACAACCATGTACTTCACCACCATGTAACCCCAAACCCTCTGTAAAACCAAATGTATATTCTCTTCTATTTCCAGTATCCACGACGAATTGTAAGCCACATTGAGCCTGCAAAGAGGTGGGATAATGTGGGATACAAATGCAATAAATAAATAAATGAAGGTTATTTCTTCTAATTGGCCAGCAGATGGCGTTTGTTTTGTGTTTTAAAGCTGTTGCAGGAAAAGACTTTCTTTTCCAGATTAAGTTTGGTGAAAGGCAATCTGCAGTACCATTGGCCAGATACTTTCAAAGTTGGTGCCCTGGGCTGTAATTGGCCATGGAGTTTAAATCTAGCCAGGAGGTACTGGATTTTCCCCAGTTTCAGTGTGTGGGTAGAGGAGAAACATCTCTGTCCTGAGACCCTGTTCAAGATTTGTGAGCAGTTAATTTCCTGAAACTCCCCAGGTGCTACCTAGGTAGTAACAAGTGTTAGATAGTTTTAATGTTGATCCTTGTTTTGGTTATCTCTTATTGCTTGCTTGCTTTCTGAGAAGTTCTGAGAGAAGAGGACATTTCTCTGGTAAGTGAACACTATTTTGCTTTGTGCTTTGGGAACTTAAAGATTGGGGTTTAAAGGAGGAACTGTAGGTTAGTGATAGGCAGAATAAAAATATAAAAAGCAAATTTTATCAACTAATCTCCATAGTCTTTCCCCCTTAGTTTTTAAAACTTGAACTTTGTACCACAGCATTAACAGATAGCCTCTAGCAGACACTGCAGGATCTAGTTTAGTCTTCCCACCCACCGCTAGGAAAACTCTTCATTTATAGTCAGTTATTGTAATTAGGGTAACAAGCAAGGAGTGCTCTTACAGAGTTTTAAATACAGCGAAGGGCGACGAAAATGATAGCGGGGATGGGACGGCTTCGCTATGAAGAAAGACTAAGGAGGCTAGGGCTTTTCAGCTTGGAGAAGAGACGGCTGAGGGGAGACATGATAGAGGTATATAAAATAATGAGTGGAGTGGAACAGGTGGATGTGAAGCATCTGTTCACACTTTCCAAAAACACTAGGACTAGGGGGCATGCGATGAAACTACAGTGTAGTAAATTTAAAACAAATAGGAGAAAATGTTTCTTCACCCAACACATAATTAAACTCTGGAATTCGTTGCCGGAGAACGTAGTGAAGGCGGTTAGCTTGGCAGAGTTTAAAAAGGGGTTGGACGGTTTCCTAAAGGTCAAGTCCATAGACCGCTACTAAATGGACTTAGGAAAAATCCACAATTTCGGGAATAACATGTATAAAATGTTTGTACATTTGGGTAGCTTGCCAGGTGCCCTTGACCTGGATTGTCCGCTGTCGTGGACAGGATGCTGGGCTCGATAGACCTTTGTTTTTTTCCCAGTATGGCATTACTTATGTACTTATGTACATTTCATTACCATCTAAGAAGGAAACAATAAATCACACAATATACCATATAAGCAAAAATGCATTTTTATATTAGGCTAATAGCCTTAATACTTTAGCAAGTTTTAAATTATTGAAAAACTCAAAAATACTAAGTTGGAGTCAGCAGTCCAGCAGCGAGAGGGGTGCTATCCAGTCTTTTGCATTGAGTGTCACATGTATGATTATCTCCCAGTTGGTGAGCAGTTATATGTGTGTGCCCGATGCAAAGAGCTCCTAGCTCTCAGAGAATGTGTCCATTCTCTTGAGGCTAGAGTAGCAGACTTGGTAGAGCTGAGGGAGACAGAGAGGTACATAGAGGAGACCTACAGGGATGTTGTAGAGAAGTCCCACCTCCAGTCTGGTAGCCCCTGTGCTAACGTGGAGGAGACAGGTCTCCTAGAAGGACAGCATCACCCTGGTGAAGTAAGAAGGACCTGCCCACCAGGGGATGTACTATTCTCTCGCACCGAGGATATGTCTTCAAGTGCTGCCCAGGAGGCAAGGTTTAGGACAGCTGTTGTAGTTGGTGATTCGATCATTAGCTGGGTGGCTGGTGGACATGAGGATAGCCTGGTGACTTGCCTGCCTGGTGCGAAGGTAGCGGACTTCACGCATCACCTAGGTAGGAGTTGGCTGTCTTGGTACATGTGGGTACCAATGACATAGGAAAATGTGGGATAGAGATTCTGGAAGCCAAATTTAGGCTCTTAGGTAGAAAGCTCAAATCCAGATCCTCTAGGGTAGCATTTTCTGAAGTGCTACCCGTTCCACACGCAGGGCCCAAGAGACAGGCAGAGCTCCGGAGTCTGAATGCGTGGATGAGATGGTGCAGGGAGGAGGGTTTTAGATTTGTTAGGAACTGGGCAATATTCTGGGGAAGGGGGAGCCTATTCCGAAAGGATGGGCTCCACCTTAACCAGGGTGGGACCAGGCTGCTGGCATCGGCATTTAAAAAGGAGACAGAGCAGCTTTTAAACTAGAAACTGGGGGAAGGCCAACAGTCGCTCAAAAGCGCATGGTTCGGGATAAGGTATCTTTCAAAGATATCACCAAAACAGGGAAGAGAGGGTATCCTAATAGTGAGGTTGCAAAAGAGACCATAAATAAAAATAAACATCAGACAAAAGATTGCAAATTAATACTGTCAAGTACTGAGCATGATGTAAATAGGAACAACAAACATAGTTTGAAATGTCTATATGCGAATGCCAGGAGCCTAAGAAATAAGATGGGAAAGTTAGAATATATTGCACTAAATGAAAAATTAGATATAATAGGCATCTCTGAGACGTGGTGGAAGGAGGATAACCCCGATATTGACTGGGTAAATGTAACATCAGGGCACACTAGGGAGGTAAAATTCCTGGTGCAGGAGCCAACGAGAGAAGGAAAAATTGTAGACCTAGTCGTTAGTGGAGCGCATGATATGGTGCGGGAGGTAATGGTGCTGGGGCCACTTGATAACAGTGATCATAATATGATTGGATTTGATATTAGCTTTGAAGTAAGTATACATAGGAAATAAAATATGTTAGCGTTTAACTTTAAAAAAGGAGACTATGATAAAATGAGAAGAACGGTGAAAAAAAACTTAGAGGAGCGGCTGCGAGGGTCAAAAATTTACATCAGGCATGGATGCTGTTCAAAAACACCATCCTGGAAGCCGAGGCCAAATATATTCCATGTATTAAAAAAGGAGGAAGGAAGACCAAACAGCAGCCAGCATGGTTAAAAAGTGAGGTGAAGGAAGCTATTAGAGCTAAAAGAAAATCCTTCGGAAAATGGAAGAAGGCACCGACTGAAAATAATAAGAAACAGCATAAGGAATGTCAAGTCAAATGCAAAGTGCTGATAAGGAAGACTAAGAGGGACTTCGAATTAAAGATTGCATTGGAGGCAAAAACAATAGTAAAAATTTGTTTAGGTATATTAAAAGCAGTAAGCCGGCAAAAGAATCGGTTTGACTGCTAGATGACCGAGGGGTAAAAGGAGCGGTCTGGGAAGACAAAGCTGTAGCGGAGAGATTAAATGAATTCTTTGCTTCGGTCTTCACCGAGGAAGATTTGGGAGAGATACCAGTGCCAGAAATGGTATTCGAAGCTAACAAGTCGGAGAAACTGAATGAATTCTCTATTAACCTGGAAGATGTAATGGGGCAGTTCTACAAACTGAAGAGTAGGAAATCTCCTGGACCAGATGGTATTCATCCTAGAGTACTGATAGAACTGAAAAATGAACTTGCAGAACTATTGTTAGTAATATGTAATTTATCTTTAAAACTAAGCAAGGTATTGGAAGATGGAGGGTGGCCAATGTAACACCGATTTTTAAAAAAGGTTCCAGAGGAGATCCTGGAAATTATAGACCAGTGAGCCTGATGTGCTGGGCAAAATGGTAGAGACTATTATAAAGAACAAAATTACAGATCATATTCAAAAGCATGGATTAATGAGACAAAGAGGGGCATTTTCGAAAGAAACGTCTAAGTTTGGATTTGGATGTCTTTGTAAAACGTCCAAATCCGGAGGCAGGGAAAAGTGTATTTTCGAAAAAAGATGGACGTCCATCTTTTGTTTTGAAAATACTGTCAAAGACATCCAAATTCAAGGACGTCCTTACATTTGGACGTCTTTGACTTTCTTCGATTTTTGAAACCAAAGACGTCCAAGTCAAAAACGTCCAAATGCAAGCCATTTGAACATGGGAGGAACCAGCATTTGTAGTGCACTGGTCCCCCTGACATGCCAGGACACCAACCGGGCACCCTAGGGGGCACTGCAGTGGACTTCATAAAATGCTCCCAGGAACATAGCTTCCTCACCTTGTGTGATGAGCCCCGAAACCCACCCTCAAAACCCACTACCCCCAACTGTACACCACTACCATAGCCCTTATGGGTAAAGGGGGTCACCTATATGTGGGTACAGAGGTTTTTGTGGTGGGTTTTGGAGGGCTCACTGTTTCCTCCAGAAATGTAACAGGTAGGGGGGTTTGAAGTGCACTGCAACCACTAAAACTGTTCCAGGGACCTGCAGGCGCTGTCATGCACCTGAATATGACATCTGAGGCTGGCACGTAATATTTTGAATGATGTTTTTTGAGGGTTAGTGACCATTGGGGGAGTAAGGGGAAGTCATCCCCGATTCCCTCTGGTGGTTATCTGGTCATTTCAGGCACCTTTTTGTGCCTTATTCATAAAAAAACACGTACGGGTGAAAACGTCCAAGTGTTAGTCATGCAAATTGGTGGGAAAATGTGGGATACAAATGCTACAAATAAATAAATAAAATGGATGTCCCTGCTTCTTTCGATTATGGGTCAAAGATGTCCAAGTCTTAGGCACGCCCAAGTCCTGCCTTCACCATGCCTCCGATACGCCCCCTTGAGATTTGGACGTCCTTGTGACGGACTTTCGCTAGAGACATCCAAAATCGAGTTTCGGTTATACCGATTTTGACGTCTTTGGGAGATGGACGTCCATGTTCCGTTTTATGTCGAAAGATGGACGTCCAGCTCTTTAAAAAATGAGCTTGTTTGTCAACATGGATTTAGTGAAGGGAAATCTTGCTTTACCAATCTATTACATTTCTTTGAAGGGGTGAACAAACATGTGGATAAAGATGAGCCGGTTGATATTATGTATCTGGATTTTCATGTCCCTTTGTGGTTTGGATGCACTTCAAGCGCACTCAAAGAAAAAGTTCTTAAAATGGGTTTCTAAAATAGCAATTTGGATGTTTTGGGAAAGAAAGTCCAAATGCTGCTTTGTGCCTTTTTTGGACATTTTTCTGTTTCAAAAGTGAGCCCCATAGTATCTTAATCATTTTGATTAACTCTGGTCTAAAACTATACCTCTCTAGCACATGGAACATATATGCCCATTCAACTCTGTGAAATACAATCTCGGTATTCAGAGACACAGAGAAAGCAGGGACATTTAGCTCTTTGGCTACCTGCATTAGTCAAAGGCACATTCTAGTGTTGTTTTAGATATATCTATTGGCCATGAATCTAGTTTACTCTGCACCTACTAATTTTGTCATTACACTTGCTAATGTAGTTTCTAGGATCTTAGCGTATATCTTGCTATCTACATTTATTCATGATATAACCCTTGGTTAGAGACCTCAAGAGAGTTTCTCCCAGACTTGGGTTCCAGCAGTAGTACATCTAATTGTTCTTAGTTTTGTTAGTGCTTAATATAGTTTTAGATGTGTAGCAGTCAGTTTCTTTCCCTATTCCTTATAGAATTCAACAGTTAATTCATCTGGACCATACCAATGGTTTTATGATTATTATGTGAAAAAATTAACCTAATTTGTCTCTACTTTCATAATAGGTGACTCAAATTTATCCATGTCCTCTTTCACCAGGAGTGGGCCCCTTAATGAGTTAAATAATTCACTTTAGTTCCCTATAATATTTTGAGGTTCTCTGTTATACAGTTGCTGGTAGAACTCTTGGGCAGCAACTTCTTGCTTTTGCATTATCTTAGCCTTAGAGTGTCTAATTACATGGTTGGTTTCTCTGTTCTTTCTCCGTTTTAGATAAGACACCAATACCCTGCCAGATGTATTACTAGACTCATAATATAAAGCTTGTTTTATAAATAATTCTCCCCTGGCTCTTTGGCTAAGTATATTATATTGAAATCTTAAAATTTAAGAGTCTAATCAGTATCATTGTATTATCCCATTTCTATGTTAATGATGCCTCCAACATTTTTATTGTCTGTTTTTCTGTCTCCAGTTTGAGTTTCTTGTTCAGTTCAGCTCTATATCTAATTATTGCTTCACTAATAGTTGCCTTGAAGGCATCTCATTTTTTCTCCAAGAACAAGCAGGATTAAAAAAAAATCACTAATACTCTTCTCATGGGTGATATCGCTGACAGAGCCTGCACAGGAAGCACTGCTCCTTTTTCTGGAAGCTTTTGAGCAGGTTCACCGTACATGTGAGCCTGCTGCTGTTGCATGGGATCTCCTCTTTTTCTTGGAGTTGATTAGACCTTTTTTTGCATCTTGGTTACCTCAGCACTCAAATCTTTTGTGTTTTTTCTTGTGTAAGTCCTGTTGCTGTCACATGGGTTAGTTTTGGGTGTTCCCTCGTAGTTTCCAAAATTAGGTTTTTCATTTGTTTTGAAGATTTCTTGGGGTTTTTTTTGGCGTAAGCTCAGAGTAGGCACTTTCAGTCCTATCCAGGGAACTTTTGCCACTACTGATTCATTTGATTTTGCTGCAAATATTTCGGTGAACTTTATTTCCCAAAAGGAGTCCCTCCCCAGTGTGTTCCTGGTGCAACAGAACTATATCTATTATGAATACCAATTCCTGGTGCCTGCAGTGCAGTGCAATGCAATGATACATTGAAACCCTTTGCTTAATGTGCAGCTAAGAAAGCAAATAGAACATTAGAAATTAGGAAAGGAATGGAAAACAAAAATGAGAATATTACAATGCCTTTTTATCACTCCATGGTGTGACCAGACCTTGAATACAGTATGCACTGGCAACCATTTCTAGTACTTCATGGAAGGAAGCTTGACTGACGCACTGGGAATCCTAGGCATCTTGAAGCTGCAAAAGGCCTGACCCAGCAGCCAGTAGTATGAAACAGGCAAAGGCTCATACTTCATCGACAGATTTCTTCTGAGTCTGAGATTCTGATGAAGATCTAGACATCTTCTCGGAGGAATTCACTGGTCTCTCTTCAGATCCCTCCCCATCACATGAGAGAAACAGTGCCACCAGAGGAACCCTTTCATTGATTTTGTCCAGGAGATTGCTCAGGCAGTCTGATTTCTGTTAGAGATGGAGGAGAAGCCCATAGCAGAAATGTTGTACATCCTCCAGTTCCTTGACTCTACTAAGGAGGCTTGACAGTACCCGTTCATAAAATATTGAGGGATGTACAGATAATAATGTATCTCTCTCTATCTCCTACTAATAAGAAATTTGACTCTATGTACAGAGTCTAGAAAGTTCTGAGATTTGAAAAAGTGCAGATTCCTCACCATTCCATGATGGTCAAGTCTGTTCTCAAACGAGCCAAAAGCTTTCATGACTCGCTGCTCAGTGTCCTCTGGGAGGGAAACTTGAACACTGGAATCTTTTGGAAATAGACTTTCAGAATGCTATGCTTATGTCCTACATAGCATGTTACTAGCTCTGCATGGACATGTATTTGAGGAATATTATGTGAGATGTTATGGAGTTTGCAGACACTATTTCTAGGGAGAATAATCCCTTGTAACGTCAAACTGGTTGGTTTTCAAAATCACCTATGTTCAATTCTGGAGACTGTACCTTCAAAAAGATATAAACAGGATGGAGTTGGTCTAAAGGATGGCTACTAAAATGGCCTGTATCTTCATCATAAAGTGTATGGGGACAGACTTGGTGAATAGGGGAAATATGATTGAGACATTTTAAAGTATCTTTATGACATAAATGCAGGATGCAAGTCTCTTTTGATTGAAAGGAAGCTTTGGAATGAAGGGACATAGGATGAAGGTCAAAAGGGATACAGTGGTGGAAATAAGTATTTGATCCCTTGCTGATTTTGTAAGTTTGCCCACTGACAAAGACATGAGCAGCCCATAATTGAAGGGTAGGTTATTGGTAACAGTGAGAGATAGCACATCACAAATTAAATCCGGAAAATCACATTGTGGAAAGTATATGAATTTATTTGCATTCTGCAGAGGGAAATAAGTATTTGATCCCCCACCAACCAGTAAGAGATCTGGCCCCTACAGACCAGGTAGATGCTCCAAATCAACTCGTTACCTGCATGACAGACAGCTGTCGGCAATGGTCACCTGTATGAAAGACACCTGTCCACAGACTCAGTGAATCAGTCAGACTCTAACCTCTACAAAATGGCCAAGAGCAAGGAGCTGTCTAAGGATGTCAGGGACAAGATCATACACCTGCACAAGGCTGGAATGGGCTACAAAACCATCAGTAAGACGCTGGGCGAGAAGGAGACAACTGTTGGTGCCATAGTAAGAAAATGGAAGAAGTACAAAATGACTGTCAATCGACAAAGATCTGGGGCTCCACGCAAAATCTCACCTCGTGGGGTATCCTTGATCATGAGGAAGGTTAGAAATCAGCCTACAACTACAAGGGGGGAACTTGTCAATGATCTCAAGGCAGCTGGGACCACTGTCACCACGAAAACCATTGGTAACACATTACGACATAACGGATTGCAATCCTGCAGTGCCCGCAAGGCACATGTGACGGCCCGTCTGAAGTTTGCCAGTGAACACCTGGATGATGCCGAGAGTGATTGGGAGAAGGTGCTGTGGTCAGATGAGACAAAAATTGAGCTCTTTGGCATGAACTCAACTTGCCGTGTTTGGAGGAAGAGAAATGCTGCCTATGACCCAAAGAACACCGTCCCCACTGTCAAGCATGGAGGTGGAAATGTTATGTTTTGGGGGTGTTTCTCTGCTAAGGGCACAGGACTACTTCACCGCATCAATGGGAGAATGGATGGGGCCATGTACCGTACCGTACAATTCTGAGTGACAACCTCCTTCCCTCCGCCAGGGCCTTAAAAATGGGTCGTGGCTGGGTCTTCCAGCACGACAATGACCCAAAACATACAGCCAAGGCAACAAAGGAGTGGCTCAGGAAGAAGCACATTAGGGTCATGGAGTGGCCTAGCCAGTCACCAGACCTTAATCCCATTGAAAACTTATGGAGGGAGCTGAAGCTGCGAGTTGCCAAGCGACAGCCCAGAACTCTTAATGATTTAGAGATGATCTGCAAAGAGGAGTGGACCAAAATTCCTCCTGACATGTGTGCAAACCTCATCATCAACTACAGAAGACGTCTGACCGCTGTGCTTGCCAACAAGGGTTTTGCCACCAAGTATTAGGTCTTGTTTGCCAGAGGGATTAAATACTTATTTCCCTCTGCAGAATGCAAATAAATTCATATACTTTCCACAATGTGATTTTCCGGATTTAATTTGTGATGTGCTATCTCTCACTGTTACCAATAACCTACCCTTCAATTATGGGCTGCTCATGTCTTTGTCAGTGGGCAAACTTACAAAATCAGCAAGGGATCAAATACTTATTTCCACCACTGTAGATTCAGGAGTGATCTAAGGAAATACTTCTTTATGGAAAGGGTGGTGAATAGAAACATAGTGGCCCTTTTAGTAAGCTGCGTTAGCACCTATACATGCACACGCGCATCATTTTGGATTTACTGTGCGGCTATTGCATGACCCAGGCGGTAATTTCATTTTTTACGTGCGTCCGCTATGCGCATCGGAAAATATATTTTATTTTCTGGCTTGCGGTGAAAACCGGGCAGTAATTGGCATTGTATGCACGTTGATGATTACTGCCCGGTTAACACATGAGACCTTATCGCTAAGTGAATGGGTGGCAGTAAGGTCTCAGAACCAAAATGGACGCACGCCAATATTGATTTTGCCGCATGCCCATTTTCGGCAAAAAAGAGGACTTTTTTTACAGGCGTACTGAAAAATGGATCTGCGTGCGTCCAAAACACACGCACGCAGATCCATTTTCAGCTCACCTTAGTAAAAGGACCCCATAGAAAAATGTATGTATGTATATATTTATTTACTTATTTATGGCATATATACCCCACATTATCCCAAACAAGTTTGAGTTCAATGTGGCTTACATGAAACTTTAAAGCAAAGTACAATAAGGATTAAACAAAAGTAAAAGACAATAAGAGGTATAACATCATAGCAGCAGAATGACTCAGTTGAAAATAGCAAAGTAGCTAAGCGAATTACAGTGGTCAACAGTGGCAAGGAATTCACTAAATAAAAATGTTTTCAACAATTTACTACATTTTAGGTAATCAGAAACACGCCTAATTGATTTTGGGAGGGAATTCCATTGCTTAGTAGCTTGGTATGAGAAACTGGCATCATGAATTGATTTGTAATGGAGATTCTTACAGTTCGGAAAATGGAGAAGTAGATAATCTCTCAACACAGGATGGACATCGCATTGCTAATTGCAGCAAATGTTGCATATAATCAGAAGACTGAATAACATTTGATAAACAGGGGCGCACAGCTTAAAAGTGACTCTTGCATTTATAGGAAACCAATGCAACTTGATTACAAGAGGGGCTGATTTGGTAAACTGAGGGCCTTTGCATATAAGACAGGCTGTGTTCTGGGCTGTTTGAAGTTTTTTGATAAGAGAGATTTTCAGACCTGAGTAAACAGCATTACAACTCTAAGGATTGTACTTTAGAATGAAATACTGAATTTGAAAAGAAAGGCCTCAGTCTTTTTAATCTCTATAGGGAATTAAAGACTAGAAACTACCACACAAACCTGTGGTTCTAATAATAAATACTGATCGATAGTTATTCCCAGGATTTTCAAGGTGGCAGAAAAATGGTAAGACATATTCCCTGTGATTTCCTGTGCGGCTTCTGTGGCTCAGCCCTGAGGGAGTTTCAATCCGGCATGCAGCCATTTGATGTGTAGAAGAAATTTGATGGTGGTTCCTCCTGAGGAAGATTTGTGAAATGCGGTCCTGCATTGGGGAACCGGCACGATATGAAACAGATATGGTGGACTGTTGAGTTAGTCATCGAGCACACAGCACTTGTATTGTGATGCGTACAGATGATTGGAGGTGGCGTATTTAATTAGCCAACGGAGGGTCAATAGACATACAGTGTTTTTCCATGAAGAGCAGTCATCCAGCGTTTACGTGGAAACACTTTTACAGCGTCCAAGCGGAAGGCGTGGCGTCTGTAGGAAAAGGACTATCTAGCTGGCAGGACTGAGTTCTGATCATTTGTGCATGATATAATGTATAAGTATGGTAAAACATATGTAAAATAAGAAACAGCATAAGTATGCAGTTTAAAATGTAAAACCAGTTGTTTTGTATTCAAATACAGGTGGTGCAAGGTGAGTGGAGGAATGAATGTGTGAGGTTTTAACATTAGGTAGCAGTGCTGGTGAGGTTAGTGGGCATTGCAATACAACAAAACGTTTGTGTGATATGAAAAAAATACTGGAGTCTTTGTGTAAAAGACATATTCCCCCCCCCCCCCCCCCCCGATATTTAGCCGGCAGTGGTCAGTGTTTTTTAAAGGGTGATCATCGCCTGCTAAATTATCCCTTGATATTCAGTGCTGGACTATGGCACTGAATATCAGGATAATTTTAGGTGACCTGTGGGCTCATTTTTGAAAGAGATGGACATCCAAAAAGTGATATAAATCGACATTTGGACGTCCATCTCACAGAAACGTCCAAATCGGTGTAATCGAAACCACATTTTGGACGTCTTTCTCAGAAGTCCGTCAGAAGGATGTCCAAATTTCAAGAGGGTGTATCGGAGGCATGTAAGGTGGGACTTGGGTGTTCCTAAGACTTGAACATCTTTGAGCCATAATGGAACAAAGCAAAAATGTCCAGCAGTTCGATGTTTTGAGCTGGACCTGTTTTTATTACCAATAAGGCACAAAAAGGTGCCCCAAATGACTGGATGACCACTGGAAGGAATCAGGGATGACGTCCCCTTACTCCCCCAGTGGTCACTAAACCCCCTCCCATCCCCCCAAAAGTGTGTTGAAGAACATTACTTGCCAGCCTCTATGCCAGCCTCAGATGTCATATTCAGGTCATGGTCACAGAAGAGAGGGTAAAAACAGCATACAAGCATAAACAGAAACAGAAAAAAAGCAACACTGGGCCTTCAGGATAGAGATAACGGTCATCCTTTAATCTGAAAATGACCCGACACGGGCCGTGTTTCGGCGTACAAACGCCTGCCTCAGGGGTCTAACATTAAAAATATTAATCAAAACAGGCATTACATATATAGAAATGTAAAATGTATATATATTGCTGACAAACATTTACATAAAACCAATAGGCAAGTCATCAAATTCATAAAAAAAACCCCAAAAGAATCAAAACAGCATTAAAAATTTGACAATAGAGGACTAGAACAAGTTAAATGGTTTGATAATTAAAATCATGTAAAAAACAATAACATACTTAGCAAGATTAGATAAGTTGCCAATTTCACAAAATAAAACAGATAACATAGCATCTGCATGTCAAATAAAACCAATCAAAAGCAATAATCTCATCAAATTCATAATCAATAGCAAACAAACAGTACAGGGGGACCAGTCTACTAAAAATGCTGGCAAATCCCACGTCTAAATGGCTTGAATTTGGGTGTTTTATACTTGGACGTTTTGTTTTTTGTAAAGGCCGAAAATCAAAGACCTCCAAATCGTAAAACCTCCAAATTCAAGGACGCCCATGGTATTTTCGAACACAAAAGATATACGTCCATCTTTTTCGAAAATGGCCTTCTCCCCGCTTCGGAATTTGGGCATCTTTGTAAAACGTCCAAATTCTGACAAACGTTTCTTTTGAAAATGCCCCTCCTGGTCACCTAGAGCTTATGTGGGTTGACCGATATTCAACTGGGGTCGCATAAGAGTTATGAGGCCAGGGCTGCATATTAAGGTGGGACCACATAACCTTTTTCTGTTATAAAAAAACCCCCTCAATCCCCATCTCACCCCCCCCCCACAGCAGTGTCCCCTCCTTCCCTCCCCCCAGCCCGCATCAAGACCTTCTTCACAAGCCCCCCGCCTTCCCCCCCACAACTGTGAAGGTAAGTTCCTGGGCTTACCTACATCCCTGGTATTCTAGTGGGGTCTTTGGGGGCAGAAGTGCAGCCCCCTCACTCTTGACCCTTGTAGTGCCTTTGTAATATGGCTGCCGTGACATCTAGGTGCAAAAAAACAAAAAACATGCAGCACAAAGTATCCACAACCCCCCCCCCCCCCCCCCCCATCTTACAGCCATTTTTGAACAGGAAGAATGTCAGGGTTTCCTGTTTGAAAATATGTGAGAACATCCAAAATGAACAGCCATTTTCCAAAATAAAACATCCAAATTACGAATGCCAAAAAAACAGGGACAAGGACGTCTGTTTGGTAGCATTTGTATGAAAATGACCACATAGACATCACTTCAGAACAGAAGGGCAGCCTAGTGTACAGTGCAGTGGACTTTAATCCAGGGCATCCAACTTCATGTTCCAGTGCAACTCTGTTATTTTAAATAGTGATCCCTCCAGGAAGAGGGAAATACCTACTGCACCTGACTGTACACCACCTTAATAGCCTTCAGGCTTGCAGATGTCTTAAATATTTAGGTATGCTTGTTTATTTATTTATGACATTTATATCCCACATTATCCCAAAAACAAGTTCAACTTCAATGTGGCTTACAGTTTAGATTAAAAATACAGAGTTTGAATCTCAGCAATAGTGAAGTAGTATGATAAAGTGACTGAGAGTAACAGATTAGCAAATAAACTACAAATAGTGTACATATTTATAGGTAAATATATGTCTATTTTTGGAGGGCTCACAATTTAAAGGACCAAAAAAATAGTACTGAAATGGAAATTGAACCTGGGTTCCTTGGTTTATGGTTTACTGTGGTCAGAATATTGTTGTGCTCACAGTAATGCTGTTATAGAGCCTAGTATCCCCTTTCAGTTTCACTTTCAGGGGAGAATGAGGGGGACAGCAACCACTGGGGGATGAGGGGTCATACCTTAGTCCCTCCAGTGTTCAGCTGCTCCATCCATTTCGCCCCATTCAGTTATCGCTGATGGCATAGGAGCCAACTTTTCAAAATTATTGGGGGTGCTAAGCCCAATGGAAATAACCCCTCCCTGGACACATACAAGGAATTTTCTTAATATTGGGGGTGCTCAAGCACCCACAGCACCCACAGAGTCGGCTCCTATGGCTGATGGATATCCAAATTTTGAGCCCACCCTGGTCCTGCCCGAAACATACCTCCAACACGTCCTCTTGCTATTTGGACATGTTACAGTGTAAAATGTCCTAATTCTGCCTTTGCAAAATTGCTATTTAGATGTTTTTTCACCAGATGGACCTTTTATTTTGCCCTTTTGAGACATCCATCTGCTTTGAAAATGAACACCATAGTCTGTTATCTTTAGGCAGATTTTCAACTGAATATAATTGGCAATATATTCAGGTGAAAATTTAGATAAATCTAGCCAATAAAATTTGACTGGCTGGATTTATCAAATGTAGTAGGTTAGCAGTGAAAATCAGTGCTGATCAGGTAAGGCGATCGAAAACCTGTCTGCACTCGCTTTATTTTAAAATAAAACTACAGTATGCTTGAAAGAATTATGCATAAAAAATCATGAGTCACCTTATTCTCTTTCCTTTCAATGTTCTCTAATAAAAATAAACATCTTGGGATGTTTTATCTGTTTTTCCTCTCACCTTCCCATTGGTCTATGATTAAAAAAGATTTTGGTACCTCTCCCATCCCTCCTTTCACTAAATATGTGTCAGTGGGCCAGAGCTGTCCTCTTTCCTCCCTCCCTACCTCTGAAAGAATCCTGCTGGGATGCCCAGGAAAGCCAGCCACCCTCTTGGCCAAAGAAAGGATAAAGGGCTGGATAGAGGATCCTCCTCCAAGCCTTTTAGACTTTTTTTTGTAAAGGAGGGAGGGAAGGTATATACCTTGATTTTGAATAATAGGAAGGGAATCCTTGGCATGGCTTTTTCTTTTTTGATAGAAGCAGGGAGGAGAAATGACAAAGTTTTTCAAAAATAAAATCCATGGAAAGGAAGCCAGCAGGAACACACTTTTAAAATAAATTACTGTGGATGGGAGGGAGAAAAGGCAGCAGGAGCTCTTTCTTTTAAATTAAAAAAACCCACAATGAGTAGGAGGGAAGGAAATATATTACAATCAAACGGGAGGGAAAGAGCTGCTGAGATTTGTTTTTTTAATTACACTCCACAAGGAGGAGGATTTGTACTCTGACCAGAGCTTGACAGGCTAGTTTTAGTCATTTAATGAAACTTAGGGGACTTTAGTACAAAGTGCAGGAAAGGTTTGCATCTACCACGAAGTAAGTATCAAGCCTGTACAGTTTATGCAGTTCCTGCCTCCTGTTAAGGAGATGATAAATGCATCTGCACTGGTTGTAGTGGTAACATCACACAGTAAGTGCACAGTCCATACTCATCCTCTGCCTGTAATCTACCCCATATTTGGCTATCCAGTTAATTGTCTTGCCACAACAGTAACGGTTACCATAGCCGTGCACTAAGTTAGTGTGTGCTGATTTATGTGCTGTCTGCTTAGTAACCCAATCCGCCCTGAGCCCAACTCCAACCCTCCTGATGACTGACCCAACCCATGATCCAAAATCTCTTCCCCCTTCAAGAAGCCCTGCCTCTGAGAGAAAACCACCTTCAGAGCCCTCTCTTCCCCTCTCGACTTACGGGTTTGTATTGGCGGTGCAGTGGTCCATAGCAGTACTTTCACTATACTGTCTCCAGGGGTCATCCTTTCAAATAGGTAATTTTATAATGATCCACACTGGTGAAAAATATATGTTCACTTTTACTCCTTGGACATTGCAGGATTTTCAACTCTGATTGATTCTTTCCCCTCTCCACCACTGGCTACATTTTGTCAAAGCAAATAATTGTCCGCACACACTTTTCCTAGATAGAGGTGGTATTAGGGGTATTCTTGGTACATATTAACGCTGAGCAAAAATGTACCAAAAGTGGTGTTACAAATAACAGAGATAAATGCTATAAAAGTTTGGAGGGCAGCTTTCATTTTTGGAAGTTTTGTGTACTATAGGGTCAGTAGAATGGGACTATGCAATTTTCACAACTTTGATGTTTTTCATGTTCTACAGCCTAAAAACTGCAAGTACCTAATGTGGGATTTGTGATTTCTGGGATTAATTACTTTTTTATTGATAAATGTTTCTTATTTTTTAAGGATGTAATTAGTCCATACCTGAGACTGATATTTTTCAGGATTATGCAGTGGATACCCCTCTATCTTGTAGAATAAATAAGTCACATACCCCCCTTTTGCTCTCTTTTTACTCAGCAGGTCACATATTTATTATACATTGTGTTTAAAAAACAAAAAACTATACAAAGATTTTTATGCATAGCTCTGTGAAAACTTGACCAATTTCAATAAAACGTAGGGTGTATCATCCAGAATAAATTTGTAATAAGCCTACACTCATGCCAGCCACCTCACCTAACGACGTCTCCACCACCTAATGATTAATGATTATTGTCATGATATGTGCAGATGCCGTTTTGCTTTAAAATAAACAGTTACCATGGCTTTCAGTTAGGAGGATCTGATCCTTACTAAAATATTGTAAAATGGAGAAAGGTTATGGTTCTTATAAACTGGTGCAAGAGTTTCCAGAAAAGAGGGGGAAGAGGGTAAGCATAGAAATTGCGAGAAACAGGTTCAATTGATCACCAATCAGGAAGCTGCGGGGCCTGATCAGTTTGCAGTGAAGAAAACATCAAGACAGTTGAAGAACCAGGTAGTGAAGTCACATTGTTTAGGTGAGGTGGCCTGCTGAATGTAGGCTTATTTCAAATCTATTCAGGATGATATATGCCAAATTTATTGAAACTGGCCAAGTTTTGAGAGAGTAATGCAGAAAACAAGCTTTGTATATCTTGCTGCACCACACGCCTGGAATAGACTTCCTGAGCATGTACGTCTAGCCCTGTCTTTGGCCGTTTTCAAGTCCAAGCTAAAAGCCCACCTCTTTGACGCCGCTTTTGAGTCCTAATCACTGCTCACTTGCCGGTACCTTTTATCCCCTCCTCTTTAATTCCCCTTACCCCTTAGTTGTTCTGTCTGTTACCCGTCGTATTTAGATTGTGAGCTCTTTGAGCAGGGACTATCTTTATGTGTATGGTGTACAGCGCTGCGTATGTCTTGTAGCGCTATAGAAGTGTTAAGTAGTAGCAGTAGTATATGTACCTATCTATATTTCTATCTATATATATATTAGTCCTACTGCTATCTAGATAACTTTATCCATATAACTATTTGGATGTATTCAGCAGAACATTTATCTGGGAACATTCTGTTAAATATTCAGATAATTTTTTTATTTTTGTAATGTTTCTGATTGGTGGCTTTTTGAATATTGGCCTCTTTAAAATTATATTTATCTGATTAGTGAAGAAATTACCCTTCAGTTGATGAAAAGTTTTCAAAGCATAGTTTTAACAAATTAGTTGGTTAAACCTTTGGAAATTCAACACCACTGTAGTTAGAGAGAGCCTGTCTGTGTATGCATATACCTTTTTGCTGCCAGGAAACATCATTATATGATGACACATTCACATATTAACTAGCTCTATCAACACTTAAATTAGATAAGTGCTGAGAGTGCAGAAATGATAATGGAGAGCAAGTAATAAAATGTCTCTATTATTTATGCTATTGGTTGGAAGACATCTAAATAATAATAATTTTTGTAGGTTTGGTAATGTAGCTTGAAAAAGCAGTAACAGGAAATGTGTGTCTTCTGAAGGATTTACTATCTAGTCACATTAATAAAGCCAACTATTCTTCTAATTTTCTATATGATTACATTTTGCTAAAATATTGGTTGCACCAATTTAAGCACCTGGGAAAGAACTATGACATATTTTAATTAGAAATAGCTATACAGGGAAATTCAAACTCTTTCAATTTGAGGGTGGTCTTTTATTTTTCAATCTAAGGGCCATGTGTGCAAAGGTGCGCTAGCGTTTTTAGCACACGCACATTTAAATGTCCTGCCTTGTATGTGTTTTGTAAAATCACTTCTACGTGCATAAAGCTGTGCACCATGCATACCCTGCCCCAACATGATTCTTTTCTACACAGGCACATCCACAAGTAAATTACAGCCTTTCTAAAATCACAATTTACATGTGGAGGCCACTTTTGTGTGGACTGCTATCATTTCCATATGCAGATTGCCAATAATCCTTCTAAACACCATCATAGCTTTTATATACATAAGTTTGTGTAATGTGGTTAGGGGCATTTCAGGAACAGGGTTTTGGTGGGGTTTGCATTTGTGTGTATTTTATAAAAGACATATATAAGCACATAAAACTGACAAATTTGTATGTGCCCTAAAGCAGGTGGAAATGTGTGTGCATATGTTCCATGGAATCATTTTTAAAAGGTAACATATGTACATGACTTCCCTTTTAAAATCACTGCAATTTATGTGAATTCTTGCTGCACAGGTTTGATGTCTGGTTGTAAAATTGCTTTCTCTTTTTGTAAATGTATACAAATTCATATAATATGCAACCTCAACCTCCTACAACTGATCAAGAAAAATCATTCACAATAATACATCTCAACTCATTCCATGGATCGACTAAGGGGTCCTTTTACTAAGCTGTTCTAAAAGGTGGCCTCAGTGCAACCTTATTTGGGGTTTTCCCTTGCACTAAGGCCATTTTTGATGCAGCAGTAAAATGGCTGATTTACCCATTTTTTTTCAATTAATGACCATACACTAGTGTTTCTTTATTTAATTTATTTGCCTATTAAGATGTATTAATCACCTTTATGAAGAGCTTCACTCGAGGGGGTGTACAGCAGGTACAGTTTAACATAAAACTTACAATTTTGTTAACATCGTAACAATAGTAAAATGACCAAATATAAGCATAAATACAGTAATGGGCTCTTTTACTAAGGTGTGCTAGCGTTTTTTTTAATTATTCAATACTTTTTATTCAACTCCAAGAAAACAGTCTTGTAAACACAGATCTGAATAACAATTTTTACCCACAGTGACCCTTCCCATCCCCTCATCCCCTGCTGTGTGAGGAAGTAAACTGTTAGAAACCTTATGTCCCTTCAATTTAAAAACTTACTGTGGCTGCAGGCTGTAAAGTAGACCAGAATGATTCCCAGCACCTTTGGAATCGCTTTCCTTTAGGAGACGTGATTTCTTTGATGTCCAAACGCTCTAGAGAGAGCAAGGTGATCATTTGTGAATGCCAACTTTGGAATGTTGGAGGGGTGGCTTTGTGCCAGTATGGCAAAATGGTCTTCTTTGCTAACAAAATCCCTCAACAAAAGAAGCCTTGAAGTCCTGGGGCCTTTAGAACTGAGAGGCCATATTCATGAAATAATATCAGAGGAGACAGATGTTTGCTTGTGTCTTGAGCGCTAGCATTTCTAGCTGATGCCCATAATGGGCTTCTCAGTGTTTACTGGCAGCTAAAAATGCTAGCGCACTTTAGTAAAAGACTTCCTAAATGAGGTAAACTTGGAACCAGCAAATTATAACCTAATAATAGGACTACCATGAAACAGTATCAAGAATATACACATTTACTAGCACTGCAAAACAACCTTATAACAGAAATATGATAAATGTCAGTACAATACAAACAATACCATAATATACAGTATGGAACAAAATTCAAATAACATAGATATGAGATGTCAGCATAAATACTAATGAAACATCTAATAAGCATGCATTAGAACATTCAAATAACATAGATATAATGCCAATGCTTTTCTACAATACAGCCTAGCCAAGTGCAGATATATAGATGGGGACAAGATGGGTAGTCCAGAATCAGTTGGGAGAAATAGCTGAGTGGCTAAACTCAAGGTATTATTATTATTATTATTTATTATTTATTGCATTTGTACCCCACATTATCCCACCTTTTTGCAGGCTCAATGTGGCTTACAGGATGTGAATTTGGTATGATCGTTACATAGAGTTGGGTACAGTTGGTAGTGAGTTGTAATAAAAGAGGAATTAATTAGAAGGTAATGGGTAAGGTCATGTCGAAGTGTTTTAGAGCGTTTGGGTGATGTACTGAGTAGTATGATTCATCAGGATTGTTTTGTAGGCTATGTTGAGGGGAAGGGTCTTCAAAGGTTTGTAGTTTGATTCATTAAGGATTATTTTTGTAGGCTTTGTTGAAGAGAAATGTCTTCAGAGTTTTGCGAAAGTTGGTTAAGTTGTCCGTGGTTTTCAGGGTCTTGGGTAGTGCGTTCCATAGCTGTGTGCTTTTGTACGCAAAGGTAGTAGCGTATGCCTGTTTGTATTTGGTTCCTTTACAACTGGGGAGGTTCAAGTTGAGAAACTTACGGGCTGATCTTCTGGCATTTCTGGGTGGTAAGTCTATTAGGTTCAGCATGTAGATTGGGGCCTCTGCGTGAATGATTTTGTATACGGTCGTGCAGATCTTGAACTCAATTCGTTCCTTGAGCGGGAGCCAGTGTAGTTTCTCTCTTAGGTGTTTTGCACTTTCGTATTTGGGTTTTCCAAAAATAAGACGGGCTGCGGTGTTCTGGGCTGTTTGGAGTTTCTTAATGGTCTGTTCTTTACATCCTACATACAGAGCATTGCAATAGTCCAGGTGACTTATCACTAGTGATTGTACCAGGGTGCGGAAGACGTATCTAGGGAAAAAAGGTTTTATTCTTTTGAGTTTCCACATTGAGTAGAACATTTTTTTCGTTGTGTTCTTCACATGGGTATCGAGTGTGAGGTTTCGATCAATAGTGACTCCCAGAATTTTCAGATTTTCTGAGATAGGAAGTGTGCAGTAAGGTGTGGTTATGGTAGGATAATTGCTTGTGTTGTATTGGGATGTGAGGACCAGACATTGAGTTTTTTCTGCGTTCAGTTTTAACTTGAATGAGTCCGCCCAAGAGTGCATGATGTGGAGGCTCTGATTGATTTCGTTGGTTATTTCGTTTAGGTTATTTTTGAACGGGATGTAGATCGTCACGTCGTCCGCATATATATAGGGGTTTAGATTCTGATTTGCTAGTAGTTTGGCCAGTGGTGTCATCATCAGGTTGAAAATAGTTGGCGAGAGGGGAGATCCCTGAGGAACTCCACACTCCGGCGTCCAGGTTGGTGATCTGTCATTGTTCGTTACTACTTGGTAGGACCTGGTGGTGAGGAAGCCTTTGATCCAGTTGAGAACTGGGCCTCCGATTCCAAAATATTCTAATAAGTGTAGTAATATTTCGTGGTCTACCATGTCGAAGGCACTAGACATGTCGAATTGTAGTACGAGTATATTTTTGCCGGTTGCAATTGTTTTTTTGAATGAGTTCATTGCAGACACAAGTACAGTTTCAGTGCTGTGGTTTGATCTGAATCCTGATTGAGACTCATGTAGAATTGAGTGTTTTGTTAGGTATTCCGTGAGTTGTTTCGTTACTATGCCCTCCATCAGTTTTGTTACGAGCGGGATGGAGGCGACTGGTCGGTAATTTGTTAAGTCCATTGTGCTTTTCTTGGCGTCTTTTGGCAATGGTGTGAGAAGGATATTTCCTTTGTCCTTAGGAAAGAGACCATTTAGGAGTCTGTAATTCAGTTGGTTCATGAGGTCTATTTTGAATTGTTTGGGGGCGGCTTTTAGTAAGCTGATCGGGCAGATGTCAAGCTTGCATTGAGATTTGGCGTATTTTCCAAGCCAGTGTATGATTTCATCCATTGTAATCAGGTCAAAGTTGGTCCATGATCTGTCCGCTGGATATTCCCCATGTTTCGGGTCTAGGCATTCAAGGATGCTTGTATATTCAGTGGTAGTGATTGGAATCATGTGTCGAAGCTTTATGATTTTCTCTTTGAAATATTTTGCTAGGTTAGTAGCCGATGGGGCTTCTATGCTATTTGAGGTGACCAGTGTAGTGTCTAGGAGATTGTTTACAAGTGAGAAGAGTTTGTGCGTGTCCTTGTAATTTGGTCCTATTATAGTTCTGTAGTGCATTCTTTTGGCTTGTCTGATTTTGTATTTGTATTTCCTTTGTGTCTGTTTCCATTCACTGAGCGTGTATTCGTCTTGTTTTTTTCTCCAGGCTCTTTCTCGTCTTCTAACCTGTGTTTTTAGTTCTTTCAACTCTTCGTTGAACCAAGGGATTGAACTTTTCCTATGTGAGGTCCTAATTTGGAGTGGTGCTATTTTGTCTAGCACTGTTCTGCATCTTTCGTCCCACTCCTGTAGAAATTGGGGAGAGTCTGTAGTTGTTGTCCATTCGTCGGTGTATATTTGTTGCCAGAATTTCAACGGATCTATCTTGCCTCTTGTAGTGTATGTTCTTTTTTCTTGTTTTTGTTGTATTGCTTTTGTTTTCCAGAGGAGCGATGTGTTTGCCTTGTAATGGTCTGACCATGGTATGGCTGTCCAGTTTGTGTCTTTTATTCTGATGGTCTCTTCTGGTGAAAATTTGTGGGTTATGATGTCTAATGTATGTCCTTTCTTGTGGGTGGGTTGCATATTAGGCCAGTGGAAATCCCAAAGTTGAAGGAATTCCTTGCATTCGTGTACGTTATTTATGTTTATATTTTCCAAATGAAGGTTGATGTCTCCCACTATAAGAATATTTTGGTAAGACAGGCAGGTGTTTGATATGAAGTCCATGAAGTGTGCCTGGGCGATTTGCCATTTGGCTGGAGGTCTGTAAAATAGGATTATATTTAGTTGGTCGTGCAGGTTGGGGTTGTTGATCCTGACTGAGGCTATTTCGAGTTGGGGAAGGATTGATTCCGCTGTTGTTGTGACTGTGAATTGGTCTTTATAAATTATGGCTATTCCTCCACCTCTTTTTCGTTCTCTTGCCCAATGGATACATTTGTACCCTGGTGGGCAGAGCTCTAGGATTATTGGGTCTTTGGCGTTATGGGTCCAGGTTTCATTAATGAGAAGGAAGTCAAGGTCTTCTGCTGTTATCCAGTCAGTTATCGTTGTGGCTTTTTCGATTACTGATCTAGCATTAGCGTAGCCCACATTTACTAATTGGTATTGCTCCCTTGAGTTCAGGTTTGTATTTATTTTTATCAGTTGTCTGTTTTCTTGATGTGTGGATGCGGAGCTCTCTCTTTTTATCATTCCTTGTTGGTGTCTGTGGGTGTTAGGGTTGTAGTGGACTTTGTTGTTGTTTCTTGAGGGCATGATTAGTGTGTATGATGTTTGTGGTTTGTGCGGTATGAGGTTATTTTTAGGTGTGTCTTGGATTGTTTGTGCTTGTATGAATATGATGAGGCAACGGATAATTAAGGTTATTTTGTAGGGGTACATATCAGCGATGAAGACACTGCAGCGATTTCTGAACTGACAATGCCTAGGATGTAGAGTGTAGTTTGTGCGGTGTGTCTATTGGGCCCTAGATTGTGACTACAACCCAGAACTCAAACTGCAGCAGCCTTACAGTCCGAGATGTGGGTGTAAAGTCTGTACCTATGATGGATTCCAAATCGACAGTGCCGCTGCCCGGGTTCCGACGTGGAACATGTTTCACCTAGTTTCATCAGAGGGGTTAACTCCGTCAACCGCTATTCTTATACATTCAAAGCAAACATGCAGCAAGCAAGCAGGAGGATTAATAAAAATCCTGGCAGCAGACAAACATAGTAACAGAAAGTCCCAGCAGCATTTAAGCTTGGTTACAGTTCAAAGCGAGACAGAGCTTACATTTACATTTGAGCTTGGCAACCATTCACCGCAAAGCAGCCTACATTTGCGTTAGAACTTAGCAGCAATTCTTACTGATTGTGCTTGGTTTATAGTCAGAGTATAGCAAGCCTGTATTTACAGTGAGAGCATAATAGTGAGTATTGCATATTAATCTGATTGTCTTGCTGCCCAAGGTGGCTTATTTGTCTGGAGGTCAGAGCAAGCTAGATAGCTGCATTTAAATTAAACTGTTAACAATGTAAGTACAAAGTTATTTCCTTGCCTTTTTACAGCGAGGCAAGGCAATTGCATTTAACTCATTGCAGAGAATAATATTATATTGGCTGAACAGTTCATTTGTTTGAGATGTTTGAAAGTATCTGCATTAAATCATTTCAGGGAATGGTGTAATATTGGTGTAGGGCTCAATTGCAGAAAGCAGAGTATAAACTTTTGGATTCAAGTTGAAAGCAGTGCATGCATTTAGCCTTCTATTTATAGGTAGGTTCTTTTGTACAGCTAATCAAGATATAAGGAACTGGTCTGTTACAATCCTCCAAATTCTATAAATGGCAGCTTAAGTTGAGTAACTTAATTGATTAACAAGCCAATCAGTGCTGATTGGTACTTAATAACTAATTAGTGGCACTAATTGACTTTAATTAGAATTTATGCGAACAATGTTCTAGGTGTATTCTATAACGTGGTGCATGCAAATTCTAATGCACGCAGCCGAAAAGGGGGCATAGAATGGGTGGGTTATGGGTGTTTCAAAAAACTGTGTGCACTATTATGGAATACACCTGATCTGCATCTAAAGTTAGGTGCAGGTATTTAGGCCTGGTTATAGGTGGCCTAAATGAGTTTATGTAAATTTTAGTTGTAAGAATGGCACATGCGCATATTGTATAAACTACGCTTAACTTTAGGAGTAGTTTATAGAATCGCGCTAAGGGCATGGTTTTATCAGTGCTGATTTTTAAGGTGCCATTTATAGAATTTGGCCCAGTGTGTATAGCAAGCTAGCCCAGGTGCAGAATAAGTGTATAGACAGTCACCACATGTATTAACGAAGAGAAGATCCAGGATTTCACCTGCTTCCTGAAGAAGAGGCAGTCTCGAGTTATATGTAGCCCCTTTGGGAGTAAGTTCCATGACCTAGGGGCTACTCCTGAGAAGGCTCACTGATGGGTATCACATCATCCAATTTGTTTTGATGAGGATACAGATTGTGATGCTCTTTGAGAGGAGCTTAGAGGTCTCAAAGGTGTATAAAGGCTCATTTTGTCTAAGGACCTTGAAAATCAAACATAGAGTTTTAAAGGTACTGGTAGACAATCAGGCGTATTTTCAGAGCACTTAGACTTACAAAGTTACATAGGAACCTGTGGAGCTTTGTAAGTCTTAAGTGCTTTGAAAATGAGCATGAATGTAGTGTTTGCAGGAAGGGTGTGATGTGTTGCCATTAGCATGCAGCCATTAAAAAATATTAGCACGTGAGCACTAATGGATACCGATTTTATAGGTGGTAAGGGCTCACACTCTAATCCTGCTCTAATCAGTTAGTGTGCAGTAATGTACCTGTGCTGATTAGTGCAGAAATGCCTGCTCTCTGCCCGACACACCTCTTGTGCAATAAAATAAAAAAGAATTTTAGCATATGATTTGCTCGCGCGTATACCACAGGACACATGAGCGTGTCCCAAGGTGAGCCATTTTATGCTGCAGTAAGTGCACACTAGCACTTACCGCAGTTTAGTAAAAGGACCCCTAAGTGATTACTAGTTTTTCTTTTAATCATTAAGCATAACTCAGTTGTTATGGCTTTTTCTATGAGTAATGATAAACATATCTTTAACTTTTTGTGAAAAGAAAGGTTATTCACTTCAAATATTGAATGGAATTGGTTCTGTAAATTAAAAGTCGTATTAATTACATATGAGAACATAAGTACATAAGTGTTGCCATATTGGGCCAGACCATAGGTCCATTACGCCCAGCATCCTGTTTCCAGCAGTGGCCAATCCATGTCACAAGTACCTGGCAAGATCCCAAAAACGTACAATACATTTTATACTGCTTATCCTAGAAATAAGCAGTGGATTTTCCCCGTCCATTTTAGTAATGGTCTATGGACATTTCCTGTAGGAAGCCATTCAAATCTTTTTTTAAACCCCGCTAAGCTAACTGCTTTTACTACATTCTCTGGCAACGAATTCCAGAGTTTAATTACACATTGAATGAAGAAAAACTTTCTCTGATTCATTTTAAATTTTACAGTGGCAAGCAAAGGCATGGCAAGATAAGCCTTCGGAGATGAGCAAAGAACATTTGTTAGTTCATAAAGTATCAATATTTTAAACTGATTAACTGTTGAACGTGCTTCAAGACAATCATTTATATCTTGAATTTAATTTACCAGAATATTGGTAGTCTGTGTAGTCTCCTCAAAATTGGTGTCTTAGGGTTATATGCTTTAGCTCCAACTAAAATCCTTGCAGCTGTGTTCTACAGCATATTAATAATTCTAATGATAAACTTTGAAAAAAAAGAGTCAATAATCAATTCTTATGCATAACTAGAGCTTAAATTCAAGTTGCAAATCAGCTTTTGATAGGTGTGGACACAACAGCCTCACTCTCCATGGAGTAATAAGAATGGGTCTTATCCATGACTTCATTTTCAGTTGGGAGTGACACTGTATAGGAATAAATAACTTAGGTTTTAATTCTATACCCCAAATATGAGACTAACATGAAAAAGCTCTGTTCCTCCTCCTCAACCAAAGAACCTTTGATGTAGATGGATTATTTTGCAATCTATGCAGGTTAGCCATTTTACTATCTTTTGTAGCAACTATTCTGTTTAACTTCAGCATCCATCTGCTCTCTCCCAGTGGTAATATAAAGGTGAATATCATCAACAAAAATATGACAAGCAATATTGTGGCTCTATACCAGGTCATTACAGATTGCATATAGAGATTAAACAGAATAGGAGACAAGATCAAGCCCTAGAGAACACTACAGGTGAGCAGCCTAGGGGTAGAACAACCATTAACCCATTTTACTAAATAAGTGCTGTTCATTAGAAAGGACTCAAACCAATTTAACAGCAATCTGGCAATGTCAATAGATTTGAACTGCTGAAGAAACAACTATTATCCAATATATTAAATGTTATATACATGTCATCTATTAGTTCTGATAATACTGATTGAGTTCCATGTCCCTTTTTGAATCCTGATTATTAGGATGGAAAGCCTGTATACCATCCAAAAAAACTACTCAGTCTTTCTAACACATTTTCCCAAAAAGGAAACATTGGACATTGGCCAATAATGGTGCCTAAATTTAAATGCCACTTGTGTGCTTAAATTTATAGAATATTAGCACTTAGGGTACAGTTATCAAAGTCAGCTACCATTAAGATGTGTTATTTTACCACTAACTCCTGCTATTTTAGCAATTAAACCTAATTACTGATGTTAAATTAGATCTTACCTGCTAAGGGGTCCTTTTACAAAGGCACGCTGAAAAATGGCTTGCGGTATTGTAGACTTGGGTTTTAGCCGGGCGCCAATCCATTTTTTAGCGCGCCTGTAAAAAACGTCCTTTTTAAACATGTTTGCCAAAAATGGATGTTCGGCAAAATGAAAATTGAGGCGCGTCCATTTTGGGTCTGAGACCTTACCACCAGCCATTGACCTAGCAGTAAAGACTCACATGATAACCGGGCGGTAATGAACTACGCTCGCCCAAAAATTAAAAAATATTCTTCAGACGCGCATATCGGACGCATTCCAAAAATGAAATTACCGCAAGAGCCACGTGGTAGTTGGGCGATAACTCCATTTTGGCGCACGTTGGGTGTGCGTAGACATGCAGCTTAGTAAAAGGACCCCTAATTTTCTTTCCTTGAGTCCTTGCAAACCAATCCAGGCACTTGGGTTTGTGCTATCTTGTCATCGAGGTAGACACTGAGAAACAAATGAGTTGTGATGATATAGCTTTAGAATCCTGTGCAACAACTTGAGCAGCCAGTATTTGAATAGCAAAGCAGTGGAGAAGTATAGTAAAGACAAAAAATGTTTTCCCCAAAGAATTTAAAAAAATGTCAATGGATAAGCATGAATCCTAAACCTTATAAACATCAGACAATATGTAGCATCCAGAAAAAACACATACACAAAAATATTATCACTTCTGTTAGAAAACAGAAAATATATACTACAGAACATTAACCATAAATGAATTCTAGACTGATATGGAAGGATATAAGGAAAGAAAATTAGCAGTAAGATGTATTTTAACCTTCCTTATCATCCCACCAAACCAGTCCAGACACTTGGGATGTACCAAAGCAGTAAATTATATAGGGTGGGATCTTGCAATCCCCACCTTCAAAACCTTGGCCCCAAGGACTGCATAATCTCTTGCCTGCAGATCTAATTTGTAATGGTGGACAAAGGAATGCATGGAAATCTAAGATGCTGCTTTGCAAATTTCATGAAGTGGAATTAAAGAGTGCTCTGCCATAGAAGTGGACTGATCTCTAGTAGAGTCAGCTTTTAAAATTGAAGGTACTAGTAGCACTTGAGGAATATAAGTGACACAGTTACTTCCTTTAAGCTACAGTGGCTTTGGACTATGGTTCTCTCTTATAGGCTCTTCCAAACAAAACAACCTGTTTTACTTATCTCATTTGTTCTCTTAAGATACGCCTTCAACACTTGGCCCATATCCAACTTATGCAAGACTGCAGACTCCTTTTTTAAAATTTTCTCTTATTTAAAAACAGGAAGAGAGATGGACTGGTTTAATGAAAAACAGAAACTACTTTAGGAAGAAAGGATGGTACTTGTCGAATCACTATTTTCTCATTGAGTAGGGAAACACCACTGTCAGTACCATGTTCTATCTTTTGTCTTCATGTCTGCACCCAGAGTCTTCACAAAGTGTTTTTCAGTAGTTGCACCATCTGTATGCAGGTTGAGAGTACATGTGTTTCCCTAGCTGGACAATTGGCTAGTCAAGAGCACATCACAGGAGGCTGCTCAAGAATCAATGCACAGAACTATTCGGGTGTTGAAGTTACTAGTGTTCATTGCCATTTAACCAAAGTCCCATCTGCTTCCAGTTCAGCAATTGGAATTTATTGGAGTTCTGTTAGAAACAGAGCCTGGACCTTCCTTCTGATTTTCCGAGTTGATTCCCTGGTCTCCATCATTCATCAGGTTTGGCAGAGCCAGCAGGTCTCAGCGTGGCAGATGTTGAGATTGCTAGGCCACATGGCCTGTACTTTGCATATCATGCCCATGACACACCTCTGTTTGAGGCAGGCCCAGTGAACCCTAGCTCCTAGTAGTCTCAGGCATCGGAGAACTTAGTAGATGTCATCTCTGACACTCTGCAGCTTGCAGAGTCGCTCCTGTGCGACTATTTGGCCCAGTTTGATCCTGGAGCTCCAATTCCAAATCTCTCCTGAAAGGACACTGACAATGACTGCATCCAAATTGGGCTGGGGGGCCCAAGTAGATGAACTTCACACTCAGGATTACTGGTCTGCTCAAGAGGCTCGTCATCACATCAACTTTCTGGTGCTCCTGGCTATTTGGACTCTAAAGGTTTTCATTCAAATGGACAATCAAGTTGCAATGTATTATGTCAACAAGCAGGGAGGCATGGGACCATACCTTTTGTGTCAGTAAGTGGTTGAGATGAGGCAGTGGGCCTCCAGTCATGGCATGGTACTCAAGGCCACATACCTGGTGGGAAAAGACAACGGTCTGGAAGAGAAACTGAGCAGGGTGATGCAACTATATGATTGGTCTCTTAACATGGGCTTTGCCTGAGAGATCGTCCAAACATATAGCAACCCCTCAGTGGATCTCTTTGCCACTTATCTCATTGATAAGATCCCTCAGTTCCTTTCCAGGCTGAGATCACATAGCAGACTAGCGTCAGATGCCTTTCTTCTCAGTTGGGGAAAGGGCCTTCTGTGCACGTATCCTTGCATATTTCTTGTGGGGAAGACTTTGCTGAAACTCAAGCAGGACAGGAGAACCATGATCCTCATAGTGCCCTGTTGGCTAAAGCAGATATGTTTCCCTTTAGTTCTGGAGTTGCTTTCAGAACCTCAGAACGAGGGGTCTTTCTACACCTCAACCTCCAATCAAGGGTGGTGGACTTTGGTCCTGGGGAACTGAGGAACTGATTTTGATTCCTGGCACAGGCAGCTCCTTGTGACTCTGGGCAAGTCACAACCCTCCATTGCCCGCTGCATTGAGCCTGCCATGAGTGGGAAAGCGCTGGGTACAAATGTAACAAAAATAAAATCAAATCCCTGCCCTTATGGCTTGGATGTTGAGAGCTTACAACTTGTATCCCTTTATCTGCATGAGGGTGTCTTGCGTCCAGGAAAGATTCCAGTAAGAGGTCCTATAAGTTTAAATGGAAGAGTTTGCCATCTGGTGTGAGGATAAGGCCTTAGGTCTCCTTTTTTCTGCCCTACACAAATACTGCTTGAATATCTTCTACGTGTTTCAGATTTCCTCTTAACCCATTAGTGCCCAACATTCCCATATGGGAACAAATCGATTTGTTCCCATATGGCTTAAACATTGGGCACTAATGGGTTAAAAACTAACTCTGAAAGGGTTCACGTCAGTGTAATTGGTGCTTAACATCACCGTGTAGAAGGTAAGCCCATCAATAAGTCCTGCTTACAGCAGCCCTTACCATGGGGCGCGCTCTGGTGTTGTGGTAGATTTTTCATGTGCGCACTACCCATGCACTAAAAAATAAAATTTATTTTTTAGCACTGAAGACGGGTTTGGGAACGGAGAGCAAGCATGTTGTGCATTAATTGATTAGCAAAGCTACATTACTGCACACTAAACGATTAGCATGTGAGCCCTTACTGCCTACAAAATGGGTGGCGGTAAGGACTAACGCATTAATGGCCACATACTAATGGGAAAACTAGCAAGTGGCCATTAATAGGGAAAATACAAAAATTGGCCAGTTTTACCTCAGCAGTAAAAATGGCCCTACTATGGGAATGACCCACATAAGGAGACGCTAAGGCCAGTTTTACTGATGTTTGGTAAAAGGGCCCCTAAGTGGATAATTAGTATATTTGATTATTATATTTATTGACATTGGACTAAATTCAGTAAATGGCACCCAAATTTGGGCACAAAATAAAAAAAACCACTACATATTATTCTATAAATGGTGCCCTGAGTTGGGTGTCATTTATAGAATACGCATAGCACTGGGATCTGCTCCCAACTTTAGGTGCGAGGATTTACACCTACAGAAACCAGGTATAAATTCTCACATGTAAATTAGGCGCAGATCCCCCGAATTCTATAATATTGCATGCATCTGTAATGAAGCCCCTTCCATGGCCCTGCCCCCTTTTCAGTTACATGCTAAAAAATTTGTGTGTGCATCTTTATAGAATAGCGCTTAGGATGATGCACATGCAAATCTAAATTGTTGCCAATTAGCGCCAGTAAACTGATAGCAGTCAATGAGCCAATTATTGGTACTAATTGGCTCATTACTCAATTAAATTGCACCTGCAAAAAGTACAAAGACCAGAGGACATTCAATGAAATCTTTCAAAAAATTCAAGGACCAGGGAACACTCAATGAAATTACATGGACATACTTTTAAAACAAATAGGAGTACAAAACATATAATGCAGGGTGTAAAATGTTTAGCACTACTCTGAGGTGCAAAACATTTTGTACCCCAGGGCAGTGCTAAACATTTTGCGCTGCCATGAGGTGGAAAACACCTAGCAGGTGGCTTTGCAAAATGGCAAATAGTAGAAGAATCCATTATGGAATGAATTAATGAAACATTATAAAATTATAACAACATTAAAAAAATTTAAATTATTTTTATGAGGTTTTTCTGATCGATGATGAAAAACACCACCCCAGTGAAAGGCGCTGAATAATTAGTAAGTGTTTGGGTGTTTTGAGGTCTTTTACTCGTGTTTTATAAAATTTATATTTTTGAATACTAAGTGGTGCTGGATTCTTCTATCATTTATTAGTCATTGGTGGATTGTTTAGAATCTTAGCTTTTTCTCCCAGTTTGTTTGTCACTTTGTAAAATGGCAGGCATAAAGGTTTTGCAGCCCTAAATGTTTGCTGCCAGCAATTTCTGAAACTTGGACGTACCAAATGTCAGTGTTTACAGCCCTCCCACCTAGATGTTTTTCTAAGGCATAATTAAATGTGATACTTGGCATTTTACAATCTTTGGCAGAAACTGTATGGGAGGGTATGTACTGGCTCCAAAATAGCAATTCTCATACTGGGACACCATAAACATCTCAGGGCAAAGTCTCAGTGCCTACACCACACAAAAGGCATGGTGACAGAAGACTGTTCCATTATCTCTGATAGTACAGGGGGCTGTGCGCAGAGTGAGGAACATGCTGAGAACCAGACAGGATCACAGAAGAGACATGCTGCAGCCCAGAAGGGGAGGACAAGAAGAAGGGGGCAGATGAGGGGCAAGAGTTGGCATGGTGTTGGGGGGGGGGGGGGGGTTGTGGGAGCACACAATGTAGCGGGGTTTAGCTGGTAGGAGGGAGGGCAGGTAGCAGGTGTGGAGACAGAGTGGTTTCAGATGACAGACCTGGGTGGACAGAAACGGTAATCAGGCTCACTGAGTCTCTCTCAGCTCTCGCTAGTAGCAAATGCAAACACTCACAGGGACATGATGTACAGGCACGTATTCATGATTTAAAGATGGTCTAAGTCCCAACGTAGATCTTGAGTTGCATGTATATCAATGTGCTATCCAGAATCAAGGACAGACATAGAGGATGCTGCACTGCCCATGACATACCCTGTACCACCCCGATACATCTCCACTGGCCCTAGACATTTTAGTGGCTTATAGTTTTTGTCCTGCCCTTTTGTAAAACACCAGATCATATGTTTTGGCCATAAAAACTTATAATGTGCTGGGACTGGAACATTTAAAACGTTAATAGCATTTGTAAAATGACCACCTTTATATATTTACATGTTTCTATATGTCTAAGTGTTTTTCATACAGAACCCTCATATGGGCATATCGCTGAAACACAGCCTGTGTTGGGTCACCAGTAAAGGCTAGCTTCCTATACCCTTTGTTGTGGTTAACTGCGCCTCATTTGTTGTGGAAGTATTTGAGGCAGACAGAAAGACATATGTTAGGGCTAGAAAAGATGCATGCAGAGTTGCCAAGTTACCCAGCTACAAGAAAGATGGGTTTTGGCTTGTCCTAGTTTTAAATTTACATTCAAAAACATGTGGTATTTATAATCCCCGATTCTGTCATTTGAAATTAGTGCAGCAGGTCACATAATGCATCAGGATGGGGCTGTCAAAAATCCAGGGCTAGTCTAAAATCTCTTCCTGAACTAGGTAACTTGGCAGCACTATACATGTGGATGCAGGAGAAAGATCCACCACAGATCATCAATAAACACTTTCTGTTTCTTATTTTGAATCAGCCTACAAGGGGGCTATTTATCCACACACTTGAAGGCTTTTGCCATAAAACTTTACCAAAATGTGTTTAGTTTGGCCTCACAAATAGTGTATCTTGCGTGTTAAAACACAATTTAGCAGTGATGCAATAAAATTTAGAACAGATACAGTTAGACATACCCTCAATAACATGATGACAGAATTATACTCAGAAATCCAAACATAGAAACACAGAAAACTGTAGGCCAATAAAGACCGTATGGCCTATCCAGTCTGTCCATCCATTGCCATCTACTCTCCCTATCACACCTTTAAAGATCCTATGTACTCGTCCCAAACTCTCTTGAATTCAGATACTATTTTTGGTTCCATCACTTCCATTGATAGGCCAATCCATGAATTTACCACCCTTTCCATAAACAAGTATTTCCTCAGGTTACTTACTACTGCTACTTATCATTTCTATAGCACTACCAGTTGTATGCAGTGCTGTACATACTATATACAGGTACTTTCTCTGCTCCCACTGGGCTTACAATCTAAGGTGTTTTATTTGTACCTGGAACAATGGAGGGTTATGTGACTTGCCCAGGATCACAAGGAGCTGCATTGGGAATTGAAGCCAGTTCCCCTAGGATTTTAGCTCACTGCACTAACCATTAGGGCTATTCCTCTACTCCTAGACTTCTGAATCTATTCCTTCATTCCAGTGCTTCCTTTCAATTGAAAGAGACTCACCTCCTTTGCATTTATGTCTCTATCATATCTTTCCTCTCCTGCCTTTCTTCCAAAGTATACACATTGAAATCTTTAAGTCTGCCCCAATACTCTTTATGATGAAGACCACTGACCATTTTAGTAGCCACCCTCTGAACCGACTCCATCCTATTGATATCTTTTTTTTTTAAGGTGCAGTCTCCAGAATTGTACACAATATTGTAAATGAGATCTCACCAGGGTCTTACATAGGAGCATCATCGCCTCCTTTTTCCTACTGGCCATTCCTCTCCCTATGCACCCAAGCACCCTTTTAGCTTTTGCCGCCACCTTTTCTACCTGTTGGGCCACCTTAAGATCATCACATATGATCACACCCAAGTCCTGCTCCTCTTTCATGCACAAAAGTTCTTCACCCCCTAAACTGTACCGTTCCCTCAGAGTTTTGCAACCCAAATGCATGACCTTGCATTTTAAATTCCAGATAAAATAGCATAACCATGTTATGCACCGATAGGAAGCTAAATAGTATGATTACGCTAAATTGAAAATACTTCGCGCTTTTTTTAAAACCGTTGCTTCTTCCTGTTGATGGGGTTGTTTTTTTGTTTTTTTTTTAGTGATGAAGGAAAATTGAAGGTGGAAGAGCTTTTATACTCCAGGGAAAGCAGTGAAAAAAAGCAAAATGTTTCAGTAGAGGTGAAAACTGGCATGAGAACATATTTGGAACAGTCTGCCTTCTGCATCAGTAAAGGACTTTAAGAAGTGGTATGAATGGATGTGTTTGGGGGCAGAAAGAAATATAGAAGTGAGCGACCAAGGGAGGAATCTGTCTTACCTCAGAAGGGTGCTGGCATTTGACTATTATGCCCTTTAGAACTACTACCCCAATGGCTGCATCATAATTTGCCTACTGCTGTAAAGCTCACAAAAATTAACTCTGCACCCGAGATAATCGGTCAATTCATACAAGCTTTTGACGTGCAGTCTGTTGTTCAGTATGAAACAAAAAAGTGAGGGGAATAAGTGAGGTATCCTCACTTATTCTCCTCACTTTTTTGTTTCATATCTCACGTTCCGTGAGGGATTTCACCTCCTTTTTGTTTTTTCGTCTGTTGTTCAGTCTCATGATTTCGAGCATTGTCAGTGCTTTTTTAGAGACAGTAACAATGTCAGTATTAGCAAAACCATTTTTCTTCTGTCAGCTTATTGTTCAGAAATATTTTTGCCTTGTGTTTATAACCTTAATATTGACTGGTTAGACTTCTAAGTTTGACTAAAAATAGGGCACAAATTTAGGAGCTTAGCTTTTTTTTTTTTTTAAAGACTATTAGGCCCTTTGTACTTTATTTTTAATCTTTTCATTTCAGATGCTTCATTTCTACCATGAAAGAGTCAATCTTTGTTCTGACACAGGCTTCCTTAATCAAAACTAACTCTTTGACATAAAGGGAGAAACATGACATACTGTAAGTACATGTTTCTCATAGGAACTTGACCCAATCATGAGTAAAGCAGAAATATGCATTTAATAACAATGTTTAACTGAAGTACTGTTTTGTTTTGCCTTATAAATCTTATAATGTCCTGCTTTATATCACCTCAGCAACCCAATGTACTTTCAGAACTCAACAGTATACTCTAAATGGAGAGCCACAATGAAAATAAACAAGAATGTCAGATGTAGTTGAAGTGCTACTGTTCATTCCATTTCATATTATATTATCTTTGTCTAGGTGATTCCATTCATTGTGACCTGAATTAAACATGAATAGTTTACCTGTAGTTTGGCACATTTCCAGAATGTTCAGTAGAACCACTATTACTTTTATAATTTATTTTTAATTGTATTCATGCGTTAACATTTTTACATGTGAAGGGCGATTCTATAGCTAAGCACCCTCCTTTGTGCTCCACTTGAGCATGAACATGTACAGAATGCTAGTATTTTCACAGGTAAATGTACAGTGAAAACTCATTAACACATGGCCAACAGGGGACATATCTTTGTGACCGTGCGTTAAGCGGATTGCATAATAGCTAAAAACTTCAGAGTTTTTGACTACATACAGTGTGTATGTTCGCCTTCGCCTCATCCTACTGTGATGACAACAGACTGGAAAAGGAAATACAGGATGAAATTATTGTGCACCTGATCGCTTCCTGTCAGAAGGTAGTAAGTAAGCAAGTTGGTGACTCTTTAGTGCTATACTGTATTTGTTTCTCCTGATCACACATTAACAGATCCACATATTAAAGTCTGCAGTTTTGGGGGGACATGACCCTACTGCACATTAAGCGATATTGCATCTTAAACCGTTGTATATTTACGAGTTTTCACTGTATGCTTACATGTGTGTCAGCAGAGCGAGTTAGTGCTGTTTTGTAATGGTGTCTGGAAGTGGCATAGCGTGTAAATACAAGAGGGGCATTCACATGGATGAAGCATGGGAAAGATGCCATTTTCACACATAACTTACAGAATACTGTCAGTAATGCACACCCCTGCTGCATTTATGCTACTGCAGGTATACCAGATCTATGGGTGGTGTAACTGTGAACATATACATATAGGCATTCCAGATTCTGATAGTATTTTATAACTCCCGGTGCATGTGGTATCAGGGTGCCTAAAATGAAGCACCCAGTTATAAAATTGCCCTCTTAGAGGGAGATTCTATATATGGCACCTAAAACAAATCCATGTGGAAAACATTTCTGCCTAATCATATTTTGTAAATGGCACCTAGATTTAGGAGCAATATATAGAATAGACTTAGTCGATATACTATCTCCTATAACTTTGCGTCTTCATTTACACCAACAAAAATGTGGGATAAATCCTGGCACGTAGATATATGCGCAGAGGGCCATATTCTATAACTATGCCCATACATTTTGGAATGCCCACAAAATGCGAATTTCCCCGCCTATTACCATGCCCCTTTTTACCTGCACATATTAGAAGTTAGGCGCATTGCATTATAGAATACGCTTAGGGATTTGTGTGCGTACATTCTAATTATTGCTTGTTAAGTCCTGTTACGCTAATTAGTTTGTTAAGTCAATTAAGTTATGCGCATTGTTACAGAATGCGCCTGGTTTTCGACGTGGATCTGTAGGTGCGCAATATAGAATCCAGGGGTAAATGCCTATTCTGCTGAACAGCTGCTTCTTGTGACACTCGTACATTTGAAACTTCTTCATTTAAAGAGTTTATTAATAATTCAAAGGTTCTGCACATTTACATAAACATCTTGTGCCTTTTCAAATTTCTTCACCGAAAAGAAATTGTATTTTAAATTCATTATATTTAGAGGTGCTAGAGGTAGCTGCCAGTCATAGCTGTTGGCATCAAGCCTCTTTCTCTCACCAAAAATGTTCTGCTTCACTGGCAGTCTCATTTGCTGGAAAGGTTATCCAGGCTATCTCTGCTCTGGTTCCCATACATTGCTGAGATGTATATATACCCTTCCCATTTCTTGTAAATACTGTGGGGGTGGGTATAAAAATCTTAACTTGGAAAGATACAATTTTTTGCACAGTTGATAAAACTTGAAAATGTGTTTCTTGTGGTACCATAGTTATATATCACCATTCAGATAAAGATTGTGTGCTATCTGATGTGTGAAAGAGATTTGAGTGGCTATATTGATTCATGTATTTTATTTTCTAAGACCCACAATAGAAACAAATGTGATAGTAGGTATTATCTTGTGTGCTGCAGAAATAAAAATAACAAGGTGGTTCCGAGTAATACTTTGGCTGTTGATTAATGCTTTTGAGACTTCTGAGTCTGATTAGGAAACAATATAATAGTGGTATCCAGAATTATTGTGCAAGTAAAAACATTTGTAAAAAAAACTTGTGTTGTAGATATTTACTTTTAATTTAATACTGAGGGGTCCTTTTAAAAAGGTGCGCCGAAAAATGGCTTTGCTATTATAGGTGCGTGTATTGGACGCATGCAGGTCCATTTCACCGTGCCTGCAAAAAAGTCCTTTTTTTTGGCTGAAAATCGACGTGCGGCAAAATAAAAGTTAATTCCTTTAGATTAGAATTTCTTGTGAAAGCAAAACAGAGATGTTTCTGAAAGAATGTAGGTGACATTTCCAAACTCTGCCAATGTTTCCTAATGGTCCTTGGCTATACCTAGTGTATGTTTTAAAATACAAGTGATACTATCTTCTGATTCTTCACCTCTCTCTCTCTAGGGGTAAATAATGAGTCCCGATCTGAAAAACGCGCCCTTCTATAGGCTTGTTGGATCACTTCCTTAGGATAACCTCGTTCTGTAAGGCGTGTTTTAAATGCTGAAGACTCTTTTTAGAGGATCTCAAATATATCACAGCTGATGTGATTAACATCACAGGGTATGACATCATATACACCAGACAACACACACATAAAGAGGAGACACTGCCGCCATTTAATTAGGGACTAGCAAGCAGGAAGCAATCAGGAAGCATGCTCATATTGTGAACTTTTATGGCAAGTATTCATATTTGAACTATGAACATTTTAAGCTTTAAAGTCTAAGTTTATGGATCTTATTTACACATTTTTTTGTCTTCACGTTGTCTTCACAGTTTTCTAACTTACATATATTTTTTACCACACGTTTTTTTGTCTTTGAAGGTTACTCACGCCTTGACACAGCGTTACTTGCGAAACCTTGGCCAAAGTCAGTGTGTTGCTTTGTATCTGCACCTGTTGCTTTGTATCTGCACTTGAAAGCTAAGTTACTCTTTTGACTTTCACATGCGGTATGGATCCCGAGCTGATTCTGTCAAGCTTTAGCATCTCTTTTTACTTATCCTGGAATTAAAGGGGTTTTTTTTATCTATGATGATATAATTCCCAGCAAAAGTCTTCTCTTATTACTAAATGACTACTTGGGTTGGAGGTTGGGTTAAATTCAGAGGCTTTTCCCTTAACTGCCTTTAAAATAGATGCACTCTACAGAATCCATAGTCTATTGTTGAAATTACTATTTTTTGCCGTTACATGAGAGAGTTCTTTTTTATTGTCAGTTCCAATTTCCAGCACCAACAAGGCTATTGATTCTTCAAACAGCTCTATATCCTTAATGAACTTATTAGCCATGACAATGCCACTATCAGGACTTAAAAATGTGCTTCCTTGGTCAAAAACTTCAAAGAATTCTATATTTTATTTCTTCTTTATAAGATCATTACTTCATTTTTACAAATATTCCAAAACAGATGTGAAATTCTAATTGAGCTTGTATAAATAACACTTATCTTCTAACCCAACATAGGCCACCATTTCACACATTTCACACATTTCATACAGCATTGAACGCAGCTGTGAAGCAGTCACTGATGCCTTTTCGCATCAAATGATTCTTTTCACAAAAATAATATCAAATTGTATTTGTTTCCGTATCGGACTTGAAGATCAACTTTATGGTATTATGTTAGCCACATTGAGCCTGCAAATAGGTGGGAAAATGTGGGATACAAATGTAACAAATAATAAATACATTTACAAAAAATCACTCTATTCTATTCAATTATTTTACCCATGCAGTTCCAGTGTACCCAACTTATGGATCCACTACTGCCGACACTGTAATAAACTTCTTGCTTGGTCACCACTTCTTTCAAGTAAAGGGACCCAATCAATCACAAAATTTTTCATGCTTGTATCCATTCTCATCACATTCTTTTATCTGTATGCTGGACCTGTATTCATGTATTCTAGTCTTCATTGTTCTGATAGTTTTACCCACATACATTCTCTTGCATGGACATCTGATTACATAGACAATATACTCTGATTTGCAATTGGTAAACCATTTCAGTTTGTACTGTTTCTTATCTTTATCCTTCAGCTGCACAGTGATTTCACAAGTTTTGCATGATCCATGCTTATAATGTCCCACTAGTGATGCTCCATGAAGTTATGTGATAACACTGTGAAATAAAATAGGAGAAAATATTTTTCCCCTCAACTAATAATACCTGAAACTGGCGACCAGAGGATGTGGTTAAAGCAGTTAGCATATCTGGGTTTTAAAAAAGATTTGGACAAATTCCTGGAGGAAAAGTCTATAGTCTGTTATTGAAATGGAAATGGGGGAAGCCACTGCTTGCCCTGGGAATCTTGCTACTTTTTGAGATTTTGCCAGGTACTTGTGGCCTGGATTGGCCACTGTTGGAAGAAGGATACTGGGCTAGATGGACCATTGGTCTGTCCTAGTATGGCTATTCCTATGTTCTTATATTTCTTTAATATGATCTTGTTCAACCAGCATTACTGGACTCAAAATTTATTTAAAAATTCTATTTCTGGAAAATACAAATCCACTAATAGCAAGTAAAATTCTTTGTTAAGTGTCTTACTTAAATGAGGAAAAGACTTTAGATACTCGGCTCTAGCGGATATAACTGCCACTTGAACTGGGTCGCTCAGCGTTTACCTTGAAAAGTTTTTTTCTATGAGTAAAACTGCTGGTGAGTATCCTCATAAGTCAAAAAACCTCAATCTCTGATAGGTATAGTGCCTTTATTTTTCGGCAAGTTATAGATTAGATAAGAGTGTACTTAGCTGCTGTTCAGTTATGTTGTCAGAGGGTACGCCCAACAGCGAGCTCCTGTTTCGCTGAACGCTTCCTAAGGAGCTAAACCCATATGTATCACCCTGAAAATTAAATACACAGTGTTAAGTTATTGGAGAGAATAAGAAATCCATGGATAAGCGGTGTCTGACTGTTTGCCTACCTGATATCTCTATGTGCAGTCTTTCTGTCTGTTTTCAAAATAGTGGCGGCATTTTAAACCAAACGCCCATGATGGCAGCCAATCAGAGTGCTCTGGGGATTTAAAGGGAACTGTCAATCCTGAGAAACTTTCAATGTTTGTACCAATAGATATAGGGTATGAGATAAATCCTATACTAGAATTTCTACAGTAGCTAACAAATAACTTACAAAAAAAGCTTTCCATTCCACTCTACTGTTCAACCCGTTAGGGACTAACGCTTTCAATCTGTGAATCCAGCGTTGCTTCTTTTGTATTAATCGTCTGTCTCTATCTCCACCTCGTAAGGATGCAGGGACATGGTCAAATTACTACACATTTAAGATCTTCAAACTTGTGTCCTTTTTCTATGCTGTGTGCAACCACGGGTGCTTCTGCACGAGAATATTTTAAATTGTGCTTGTGGTCGCTAAGCCTTTGTTTGAGCAAGCGTGTGGTTTTGCCAACATAAATCTTAGGGCAAGTACATTTTAAGATGTACTTTCTGGAAAATGCAACTCTTAGGGAGTGTTTTAGTAATGGTTAACACATATTACCTGCTGCAGGGACCATAGGAATAAAATGATCCCTATGGCAGATAGCATGAGCTAATTTTAAGTAAAAGACCCCTTTCATCTCACATTTTTGACCACTGGATGAATCTGTATCACTTCCCACCATCTTCTGATGGTACTTGCCACTTCTGCAATTTCAGCTGAAAATGTCAACACACAAGTTTGAAACTTGTCATCACCACACTGTTTTGGTTTATTACCTAAGAGGAGTTCAAGATTGTTATGTTTAGCTTTATTATAAGCTTTCTTCAGAACCTTAATAAGGTATTATCACTTCCTAAGACTCCACATTAAACATTTAGGGATGCTTCCATTTAGGCTTGTGGATGCCACGTTTTGTGTGCCAAGGTGGAGAATACTAGCATGAACCCAGATTGCCAGGTCAATGGCAGGTGTAAATGGGCATGCCTAAGCATACCATATAAAGCATGTAACATATAGAGGGGCATAATCGAACATGAATGCCCATCTCCATGGGCATCTATCTCTGTGGACGGGTCCGTGAAGGGGCGGGCCAGACCGTATTTTCGAAAAAAATGGGCGTCCATCTTTTGTTTCGATAATACATTTTGTGCCATGCAAATGCTTCAGATTTGGGCAGATATGAGCTGGGCGGTATCGGTTTTCAGCGATAATGGAAACCGAAGGCGCCCAGCTCAAAAATGAACAAATCCAAGGCATTTGGTCGTGGGAGAGGCCAGGATTCATAGTGCACTGGTCCCCCTCACATGCCAGGACACCATCCGGGCACCCTAGGGGGCACTTGTAACAATTAAAAAAAATTAAAATACCTCCCAAGTCCATAGCTCCCTTAGCTTGGGTGCTGAGCCCCCCAAATCCCCCCCCAAAACCCACTTCCCAGAACTCTATACCATTACCATAGCACTTATGGCTGAAGGGCGGCACCTAGATGTGGGTACAGTGGGTTTTGGGGGCGGTTTGGAGCACTCCCATTTACCAGCACAAGTGTAACAGGTAGGGGGGGCCTGGGTCCACCTGCCTGAAGTCCACTGCACCCACTAACAACTGCTCCAGGGACCTGCGTACTGCTGTGATGGAGCTGGGTATGATATTTGAGGCTGGCATACAGGCTGGCAAAAAGGTTTTTAAAGTTCTTTTTTTTGGTGGGAGGGGGTTAGTGACCACTGGGGGAGTCAGGGGAGGTCATCCCCGATTCCCTCCGGTGGTCATCTGGGCAGTTGGGGAAGTTTTTGGGGACTTGTATGTGGAAAAAAAAGGGTCCAGAACAAGTGACCCAAATTCTCGCTTCTGGCACCCTTCTTTTTTCAATTATCGGCCGAGTGCGCCCATCTCTCCTCGGTTGATAAACACGGCCCAGTCCCGCCTTCACCACGCCTCTGACACGCCCCCGTCAACTTTGTTCGTTCCCGCGACAGACTGCAGTTGGAGACGCCCAAAATCGGCTTTCGATTATACTGATTTGGGCGCCCATGAGAGAAAGGTGCCCATCTCCCGATTTGGGTCGAAATATGGGCGTCTTTCTCTTTCGAAAGTAAGCCTGATAGTATTCTGTAATTTACTCATGCAAGTTGGAGGCATGCTCATAGCCCACCAATTCAGCTATGCACCCCCTTGCAGTCACACAGTGAGGCCACAACCTTATAGAATAGTGCCTAGCACAATTATTTATTTTTATTTTTTATTTATTACATTTGTACCCCACGCTTTCCCACACGTGGCAGGCTCAATGCAGTTTACATAGCAACAATATAAATAATACAAAGTCGTAATAAGAATATACAGTTTGTGGTAAACGCATAACTAATGGAGTTAGTGGAAAGTAAGTAAAACAAAGGAAGAATTGGGTTCAGAAGGAAAAGAGCATGTAACTGCCAGTTTTGGCTCCTCTGATGTGTGTAAGTGGCACATAGGTGTAGGCATCTAGTTATATATATCTCCCTTGTTGCTTAAAATCTAAAATTTCAGTACAAATCCTTCTATACAGCAAAAAGCTGCAAATAGGGTAAACTATTCTTCTTTTGATGTTTTCAGCTTTGCCAGTTGTAAAATGGTTGCTCCCACTACATGTAACCAGTGTATTTGTGTGCATTTCTGCATGTATTGGATCCTTTTCTGAATTATTACTGGAATTTGACACATCCCAACTTGGATGTCTCAATTCCAGTTTCTGCATTCTACCTAACATGAGGCTGTGTGTATTACGTGTATTCTTATTTAGCCAACTAAAAATCCTTCCAACTTTCCCATCCCTCCTCCCCTTAAAATGCAGCAGCACAGATAGCCTATTGCTCTTTCAAAGTCCTGTATTTCCATGAGGCTGGCAGAAATGAGGAGCACCGGTGGCGGCATGAATTTTCATCTCTCTCAGGTTTCTTCTCGCTTCCTCTTTTTTGTCGCCCATTGTCTGTCTCTTACCTCTCATCCCTATCTTCTTGTCTCTCTTTCTTCTCATATCTTGCTCTCCATTTCTTTACTCTCATCCCTCCCTTCTAGACCTCTTATCTTCCTTTTGCTTTTTTTTTTGTACCCCGCACTTTCCCACTCATAGCAGGCTCAATGCAGCTTAGGTACTTATTTGTACCTGGGGCAATGGAGGGTTAAGTGACTTGCCCAGAGTCACAAAGAGCTGCCTGTGCCTGCAGTGGGAATTGAACCCAGTTCCCCAGAACCAAAGTCCACCACTCTAACCACTAGGCCACTCCTCCACTTCTCTCCCTTCCTTCTTTTCTTTTTCTCTCTTCTCCACTCTCCTCTCTTCCTACAGACATCCTCTGTGCTAAACTCTGGAGGAGCACTTTGAAGTCTGAAGCCTTCCAGACAAACCTGATGGACCATGCATTTATTGGAGGCTGTAGCAGTAGGAGCAATGACAGCAAAGCCTGAAATTCTAGGGTGGCCAGGCTCTAGTGTTAATGCGTGGAGACAGGGCACCTGGGACTTCTGTGCCAGGAGGGACAAGATCAAAATCTGAAGCTGTTTACATTTATTACAATTGTGTCCAAGCGTGGGGCAGCCTTCCAAAGTTGGTGATGGTGATGGTGGTGGTGGCGGGATGATGCCAGCATCTTTGGTCTAGGGAGAGCTTCTGGCATTGGCTGCAACAGAGAGCAGGATTGCCACAAATTGGAACAAACAATAATGCCACAGGACCGCTTTGCTCCTCTCACGCTTCTCCTCATAGTAACATAGTAGATGACGGCAGAAAAAGACCTGCACGGTCCATCCAGTCTGCCCAACAAGACAACTCATGTGTGCTACTTTTGTGTATACCCTACTTTGATTTGTACCTGTGCTCTTCAGGGCACAGACCGTATAAGTCTGCCCAGCACTAGCCCCGCCTCCCAACCACCAGCTCTGGCATAGACCGTATAAGTCTGCCCAGCACTATCCCCACCTCCCACCACCGGCTCTGGCATAGACCGTATAAGTCTGCCCAGCGCTATCCCTGCCTCCCAACCTCCAGTCCCACCTCCCACCACTGGCTCTGGCACAGACCGTATAAGTCTGCCCCGCACTATCCCCGCCTCCCAACCTCCAGCCCCGCCTCCCACTACCGGCTCTGCTATCCAATCTCGGTTAAGCTCCTGAGGATCCTTTCCTTCTGAACAGGATTCCTTTATGTTTATCCCACGCATGTTTGAATTCCGTTACCGTTTTCCTCTCCACCACCTCCCGCGGGAGGGCATTCCAAGCATCCACCACTCTCTCCGTGAAGAAATACTTCCTGACATTTTTCTTGAGTCTGCCCCCCTTCAATCTCATTTCATGTCCTCTCGTTCTACCGCCTTCGTATCTCCGGAAAAGGTTCGTTTGCGGATTAATACCTTTCAAATATTTGAACGTCTGTATCATATCACCCCTGTTTCTCCTTTCCTCCAGGGTATACATGTTCAGGTCAGCAAGTCTCTCCTCATACGTCTTGTTACGCAAATCCCATACCATTCTCGTAGCTTTTCTTTGCACCGCTTCGATTCTTTTTACATCCTTAGCAAGATACGGCCTCCAAAACTGAACACAATACTCTAGATGGGGCCTCACCAATGACTTATACAGAGGCATCAACACCCCCTTTCTTCTGCTGGTCACACCTCTCTCTATACAGCCCAACAACCTTCTAGATACAGCCACCACCTTGTCACACTGTTTCGTCACCTTCAAATCCTCAGATACTATCACCCCAAGGTCCCTCTCTCCGTCTGAACCTATCAGACTCTCGCCACCTAACACATACATCTCCCGTGGATTTCTATTCCCTAAGTGCATCACTTTGCATTTCTTCGCATTGAATTTTAATTGCCAGACCTTAGACCATTGTTCTAGCTTCTTCAAATCCTTTTTCATGTTTTCCACTCCCTCCGGGGTGTCCACTCTGTTACAGATCTTAGTATCATCCGCAAATAGGCAAACTTTACCTTCTAACCCTTCGGCAAGGTCACTCACAAATATATTGAACAGAATCGGCCCCAGCACCGATCCTTGAGGCACTCCACTACTCACCTTTCCCTCCTCCGAGCTAACTCCATTCACCACCACCCTCTGGCGTCTGTCCGTCAACCAGTTCCTAATCCAGTTCACCACTTTAGGTCCTATCTTCAGCCCATCCAGTTTATTTAAAAGCCTCCTGTGGGGAACCGTGTCAAAAGCTTTGCTGAAATCTAAGTAGATTACGTCCATAGCTCGTCCCTCATTCAATTCTCCTGTCACCCAATCAAAAAACTCAATGAGATTTGTTTGGCACGATTTCCCTTTGGTAAAGCCATGTTGTCTTGGATCTTGCAACTTATTGGCTTCCAGGAAATTCACTATCCTTTCCTTCAGCATCGCTTCCATTACTTTTCCAATAACCGAAGTGAGGCTTACCGGCCTGTAGTTTCCAGCTACTTCCCTATCACCACTTTTGTGAAGAGGGACCACCTCCGCCGTTCTCCAATCCCTCGGAACATCTCCTGTCTCCAAAGATTTATTAAACAAATCTTTAAGAGGACCCGCCAGGACCTCTCTGAGCTTGCTTAATATCCTGGGGTGGATCCCGTCCGGACCCATGGCTTTGTCCACCTTTAGCTTTACAAGTTGTTCATACACACTCTCTTCTGTAAATGATGCTGTATCCACTCCACTATCATTTGTACTTTTTCCAGTCCATCGCGGTCCTGCTCCAGGATTTTCTTCTGTGAAAACAGAACAAAAGTATCTATTTAGCAAATTTGCTTTTCCTTCATCACTAACTACATAGCGGTTCGCAGTATCTTTTAGTCTCACAATTCCCTTTTTAGTCATTCTCCTTTTACTAATATACCTGAAGAAACTTTTGTCACCCCTCCTTACATTTCTAGCCATTTGTTCTTCCGCTTGTGCTTTTGCCAGACATATCTCTCTCTTGGCTTCTTTCAGTTTCTTCCGGTATTCCTTCCTGTGTTCCTGTTCTTGAGTTTTTGTGTATTTCTGGAACGCCAACTCTTTAGCCTTTATTTTCTCAGCCACTTGTTTGGAGAACCATATCGGTTTCCTTTTTCTCTTGCTTTTATTTACTTTCCTTACATAAAGGTTTGTAGCCCTATTTATAGCTTCTTTCAGCGTGGACCACTGTCCTTCCACTTCTTGTACTTCCTCCCAGCCCATCAGCTCCTTCCTCAGGTATTCCCCCATTTTAGTAAAGTCAGCACGCTTGAAATCCAGGACTTTGAGTTTTGAGTGGCTGCCCTCCACTACAGCAGTCATATCAAACCAAACCGTTTGTTGGTCACTGCCGCCCAGGTGGGCACCCACTCAGACATTTGACACGCTATCCCCATTTGTGAGCACCAGATCCAGCGTCGCTCCGTCCCTCGTGGGTTCCGTCACCATTTGTCTGAGCAAAACACTTTGGAAAGCATCCACGATCTGTCTACTTCTCTCCGATTTCGCCGACGGAACCTTCCAATCTACATCCGGCAGATTGAAATCTCCCAGCAACAGCACCTCCCTCTTCTTTCCTAACTTTTGAATATCCGCGATCAGATCCCTATCTAGTTCTTCCAGTTGTGTCGGGGGTCTGTAGACAACACCCACATGGACTGAGGTTCTATCATCTCTTTTTAAGGTGATCCATAACGCTTCTTCTTTTCCCCAGGTCCCTGTCATTTCAGTTGCCGTGATATCATTTCTCACATACAGAGCTACTCCTCCACCTTTACGACCCTCTCTATCCTTCCTAAATAGATTATAGCCTGGTATGTTTGCATCCCATTCATGGGAACCATTTAGCCACGTCTCCATGATTGCAACAATGTCTAAGTCTGCCTCCACCATCAGGGCTTGAAGGTCATGAACTTTATTGCTTAGACTGTGAGCATTTGCGGTCATTGCATTCCATCTACATTTCCTGGTATGTGTTTTAGTGGTTTGGGGGTGTCTTAACCCTTTGGGTACCTTCCTATCTTTTTGTTCCACCTTCATTCCTTTTTCTTCTGCATCCGTTCTATTTTCAGGCATATCACAGTGCTGTAATGGCGCAAAAGAATTCTGTAGGGGCAAAACTTGTGAGGGCGGATGCTTGTGTGTCACATAACGAACTCTGCCTGAGCCTACTGTGAACCATCTATTTTTAGGTGGTTTTATCCTTTGAGGCAGTGGTGTGAATTTGGTTTGATTCTGAGCAGTATGATTTTGTGGAGTCTTTGAAGCTGCTTTAAGTGTATCTAATTCCTCCTTTAGTTTACTAAGCTCCTTTTTTAAACTAGCGAACTGATGACATATAGGACAAGCTTTTAGTGTCCAGATGATTGGCCTTGAAACTAAAGCACCACAATTATGCTACTTGTCCAAGGCTGCCTGACCAAACATGTGCACCATACTCCGCACTGAGGTTATTCTTATGGGTAGACAGATGGACTCTCTTCAGCAATAGGAACTCTCAGTTTTTTAGAAAAATTATTAAAATGACTAATAAAGAAAATAAATCTACTTCAGTTTGTGCAATCCTTATAAGATGAGGTAAGATTTAAGCATTAAATACTGTATATAGAGTATAAAACTTAGAAGTTAATAAGCTTGTACAGTTTCCAAACTCAGTATCTTAGAATATAATTTACTGAAACATAAAGAAGAGATGAAATGTACATAAAAACTGTGCAAACAAAATCTTTTATTTAAAAAAACTGCAGAATTTTCCCTGCAAATGCTTGTGATAAAATAAATAGACTTGCACATATTTTTCATTAATATTCAGCTGCCTCAGAGTAGAACCATTCTTTAATTATGGCGGTAGAACTCAGTCTTTGTATGTTATTGGGTCCCTGGTACATAGCTTTGGAAAGAAGGTAGATCTGACTCCTTCTAGGAAGGCTTTGCCTGGAATATCCAATTTGTGTTTAAAAAAAACTATAAGACTAATTGAGGAACAGATGAAACCTGGGTACATTCTTTTGCAGATCTGTCTTCATGGCTTCATTTAGATGTCATACAGAATCAATGTTCTCAGAACCTAAGTTACAATTATATACTCACTTTGGTACCACAGATCCTGATTTATATATTGCATACATCCCCGTCCCAGATTGTGATACAAAACGTTTGATATTGAGAAATGGTGAAAACCCTCAGAGGCCCTCTCTCTCTCCACTCACCCCATGTCTCCCAGTTTCTTACTCCATCTGCCAGGACTCTTCGTGGGGCAGGACTGAATTAAGGTCATTCCTGCTATTTTCCACAATAGCACTAACATTTTCTTAACAGCACCATTTTGAGAAATACCCTAGTAGGGCAACTGATAATTGCTTCTGCCCCATTAAAAGACTCAGCAGGTGGGTAAGTGATTGGGAGCTGGAGGTAGAAGGAGTAAAGACGTTACCATTCTTTTTCATGGTAAGGATCTTTTTTAATTAAGATCTAATTGACTTCAGGTTTAGATGATATACATATCTGAGGTTTCAGCTTACTGCAGTTCACAAACTGGCTTCAAACCTTCGGTCCACATCAGACAGCTAAAGTTACTAAGAAGCACTGTAGCATTAGTGGTTTGCTCAGAAGTTCTATAGAAACCTTTAAAAAGTAATAAAGGTATTTTAATATGAGCACTATAAAAATAATAAAATGAAAAAATATGATTGTACAATACTAATAGTAATACTAACAACCTAGGACTGATATGACTGAGAACTTCTAAGTAAACCATGCAAATGAATAGTAAAGACAATATGAGGGGCATTTTTGATATGATGTCCAAATCTGATTTTGGATGCTTTGCAAAAAATGTCCAGAAATCCAGTGCCAAACATAGTCATTTTTGAACCAGAAGAATGTATATCTTTTTGGTTTGATTATTGCCCTATTATAGACGTTTTTGTGCACAGCATGTGTTTCTTTCAGAGCCATTTTCAAACAAAAAACGTCCAGGGGAAAAACACACAAAAACCAGCCTTTGGGATGTCTAGGGGCAGCAGCCATACTAGACTGGCTACACGGACATTCCAGCAGAGCAGTGGGACAGCTTAGGGGGCATTGCAGTGAGCTTCACATAAAAGGTCTCAGGTACACATCACATCATAACCTCCTTATATTGTATGGTGAGCCATCTAGGAATAGCAAACAATGTACTGTACTCAACTGTACACCACTACAGTAGTTCTTATGCCTGCAGGTATCACCTATTTGTGGGTTCAGTAGGTATTTTGTGGTTTTTGGGGAGGTCACACTTTCCACAACAAGTGTACCAGTTAGAGTGGGATAAGGACATGGATCCCCTTCTCTACAGTACATTGCTCTGACCACTAGGCTACTCCAAGAAGTTGCTTACTGCTCTATGAGGAATGACCATTATACCTGCAGCCTTCGTAGAGCCTAGTATGTACTGTCACTTTCACCTCTTAGGGGGATGGGAAGAGGCCAGTGGCCACTGGTCAGTTGGGGTACCTTTTTGGCACTTAGTCGTCATTGAAACTGGTCTAGCCAAAAACATCCTATTTTTTGCCTTGGACGTTTTTACATTGTTCCATCATTGCAGAAAAACGTCCAAATTGTAAGCCCGCCCAACACATACCTCCAACACGCCCCTTTGAGATTTAGATGAACTGCATAGAAAGACATCTTAAAAATGAGCTTTGAAAATGGCAATTTGGACTTTTTGTGAAAAAATGACAATCTGACGCTTTATACCATTTTTTGGATGGTTTTCTTTTTCGAAAATGAACCCCAATATATACCCAAGGCAGTATACAGCATTAGGCAACAAATAAGAAAATTATCTGCAATGATTTCTACTCTGACAGATAATAAAGGACAATTTTATAATCTAGCTGCTCACATCTATGTACTGTGTATGTATGTAAATGTTTAGAATACTATGATTTATGCATGTAAGTGTACACTAATCTGCGAAAGTGCCATCCTAATTGCATGCCTAACTTACATAGCATATATTACGTTGTTCTTTTCACCAAATGTTGTAAGCCACATAGAGCCTGCCTTGGTGGGATTATGTGGGATATAAATGTTCACAATAAATAAAATAAAATAAATATAAATTCAAGAAGGAATAACCATAGGTAGAGCATGGGAGGGACTTGGGTGGAGCTCCTAGTTAGGCATGTAACACAGAATACTGTAGGTTATATATGTCCCTGTTTCATATACACACGTGTACTTATGCCAGGTTTATGGCTGCTGTAACTGCAGTATGTATATGTTAGCTGTGCCGATATTGACTTATGTTATTCTATAATGGAATCAGGGCACCCAGGTTCTGTTACAGAATATGTTCTTAGTGTGTATCCTCGGGGTCTCCTAAATAGAGGCTCCCAGTAGTGGAATTGTCCCTATACAGTGCTCACTATTTTACTTCATTATGTCTATGTTATTCTTTCTCAATACTCCAGGATGTCCCACCACCTGGTTCCTATGATGTGCAAGAATCATTTGAGAAATCATATGGTAAAAGGCAGTACATGCCTCCCCGTACTATGGTGGCAAAAAGGAAACATGGCTCTTTCCTCAGTGCAGTACCCAGAGAGTTTTTGCTCTGTACTGAAAGTGGAGTGCCAGGTAGGTTTGCTAAAACATTACAGATGCTGCAACATTTATACAGTATGTCATACCATTCCACTTAATATTTCTACTTTATTCATACTTTTTCAGTGATGTTTTTCTTTTTCGAAAATGAACCCCAATATATACCCAAGGCAGTATACAGCATTAGGCAACAAATAAGAAAATTATCTGCAATGATTTCTACTCTGAGAGATAATAAAGGACAATTTTATAATCTAGCTGCTCACATCTATGTACTGTGTATGTATGTAAATGTTTAGAATACTATGATTTATGCATGTAAGTGTACACTAATCTGCGAAAGTGCCATCCTAATTGCATGCCTAACTTACATAGCATATATTACGTTGTTCTTTTCACCAAATGTTGTAAGCCACATAGAGCCTGCCTTGGTGGGATTATGTGGGATATAAATGTTCACAATAAATAAAATAAAATAAATAAAAATTCTTACCCTGCGGTCTTCAACCGTCAGCTGTCTCTCTGACGTGGATGACTTTCTGGCATCCTTGGACGTGCCTTCGGGTGCTTGCCCCGCTGACCGCTTTTGGACCAAATTCAATCGTCTGTTACCCGATAACGTGACTGCTGCTCTACGTAAATTCATAAATAAATGCTGCAAATTAGATGTATGTCCGACTCATCTCCTAAAAGTCGCACCAAATTGTTACATTGAAGAACTGACTTGTTACCTTAACAATATGTTAAGCGCAGGATTTTTCCCGCCAGGTCATGGAAACATCCTTCTCACTCCAATCCCAAAAAATTCAAAGATCAAGCCAGATGTCATCTCTAACTATCGCCCAGTGGCTTCGATACCTCTAGTTATCAAGCTGATGGAGAGCCTGGTCAATGTTCAGCTCAACGAATTTCTAACTAATTTTGATATCCTCCATCATTCGCAATCAGGTTTTCGAGCTCATTACAGCACGGAGACTGTCCTGGTTACCCTCTTATCCAACTTTCGACAAGAACTATCTGTTGGACGAAAGATTCTCCTGCTACAATTTGACATGTCTAGTGCTTTTGACATGGTGGATCATGAACTCCTGCTCCATCTACTGGATACTTTTGGTATAGGAGGACCAGTTTTGCATTGGTTCAAGGGTTTCTTGACCTCAAGGTCCTATCAGGTCATGGTGAATTCCCACACCTCTGAACCGTGGAATGCTTCTTGTGGGGTCCCTCAGGGCTCTCCCCTCTCACCTACCCTATTCAATATAATGATGATGCCTCTAGCCACAGCACTTGCAAATCTGGACCTCAACCCTTTCATCTATGCGGATGATATTACAGTCTACATCCCTTTTCAATCCACAGTATCAGAAGTTGCTAACCTCATAGATGCCTGCTTCTCCACTTTAGAACAATGGGCCAGGGTGTTTCGCTTCAGGCTAAACAGGGAAAAAACTCATTGTCTCATCCTCTCGTCCAAGCACGCACATGTAACAGACACAATGCTTCCAGTTCTGGGCTCTGCCCTCCCGATTGACAACAGCCTGAGACTTTTGGGAGTGCACCTGGATTCACATCTCCAGCTGGTTGATCATGTACACTTGGTCTCCAAAAAAATGTTCCAGGCCATGTGGAGGCTTCGACGTATCAGATACCTCCTTCCCAGAGACTTGTTCCGTACCCTTGTCCACTGGCTTGTCCTATCCCACCTGGACTATTGTAGTGGTATCTATGTGGGTTGCCAGGCCTCCTTACTGAAAACTTTCCAAACGGCTCAGAACACCGCGGCGAGGCTCATCCTAAACGAGCGGCGTTTTGCACACGCTGACCCCCTACGCTTTAAACTTCATTGGCTACCTGTACAGGAGCGCATTGCTTTTAAGATCTGCTCCCTAACACATAAAATCATCTATGGGGTTGCCCCGGAATACATGTTCCCCTTGATTGACCTTCCGCCTAGAAATGCCAACCCTGCTGCTCGGTCCTATCTTCACCTCCATTTCCCGAATTGTAAGGGAGTCAAGTATAAGAAAATCTTCGCCTCGTCTTTCCGTTACTGGAGTCCCAAATACTGGAACACGTTACCTCGCCACCTTAAAACTCAAGTGGACCATGCCCTTTTTAAGAAGTTGTTAAAGACATTCCTCTTTGCTAAGACTTATCCCTCAATTTACCATGTTGATTAAAACATCCCTTGTCCCTTACCCTACTTAGTTCACTTTGTTAGTTTCTTCCCCCATGTTTACTTCTTTATGCTTGCCTAAGCTGTTAAGTTTGTACTCTTATGTAATTCTCTGTAAGCCACATTGCGCCTGCATGTGTGGGAAAATGTGGGATATAAGTAACAAATAAATAAATAAATAAATAAATAAATGTTTCTGAATATTAGGTCTTTATGTTGACAGACTTTGTTGACAGTATCTAGTCTTTCCTTACCCAGACTGACCTCTGCACGACACACTGCCTTTAGTTACATTGTTCCACCTTTATGGAATTTAATTGCTACGTAATTTTATCAGGATGTGAACCTACTCTTGTCTATTTTCACAGGTCTTTGGCTGATAATCAGTATTGGGGGTTGATTATGGATGATGGTTTTTGTAAAGATATTTACTTTCAGTTATTGTTATGTATTATTTTGGGGCCATTTTACTAAAGTCTGGTATGTTTGTGCACTTATTGTGCACTAGGTGTAAAACCTATTATGTGGTAATTGTGTGGTAACTGGTGGGGGCTTACAAAAACAAGTTCCCTATCATGTGTTAATGACAAGTGCAATTAGTGCAGATATATTTAGACAATTCTTGAGGTGGCTTTAGGTGCATCTGCACTAACTGCATATTTCACTATCAGGGGCATTTTCGAAAGAGAAGGGCGCCCACCTTCCGACACAAATTGGGAGATGGGCGTCCTTCTCTCAGGGTTGCCCAAATCGGCATAATCGAAAGCCGATTTTGGGTGTCCTCAACTGCAGTCCATCGCGGGGATGACCAAAGTTCATGGGGGCATGTCAGAGGCATAGCAAAGGCGGGACTGGGGCGTACTTAAGAGATGGGCGTCCTCGGCCAATAATGGAAAAAAGGGCGTCCCTGTTGAGCATTTGGTCGACTTGGTCCATTTTGTTTCACGACCAAGCCTCAAAAAGGTGCCCAAACTGACCAGATGACCACCGGAGGGAATCGGGGATGACCTCCCCTTACTCCCCCAGTGGTCACCAACCCCCTCCCACCCTAAAAAAAAAAGCATTAAAAATTTTTTTTGCCAGCCTCTATACCGGCCTCAAATATCATACCCAGCTCCGTGACAGCAGTATGCAGGTCCCTGGAGCAGTTTTAGTGGGTGCAGTGCACTTCAGGCAGGTGGACCCAGGTCCATCCCCCCCACCTGTTGCACTTGTGCTGGTAAATGGGAGCCCTTCAAAACCCACCAGAAACCCATTGTACCTACATGTAGGTGCCCCCTTCACCCCTTAGGGCTATGGTAGTGGTGTACAGTTGTGGGGAGTGGGTTTTGGGGGGGTTGGGGGGGCTCAGCACCGAAGGTAAGGGAGTTATGTACCTGCGAGCAATTTCTGAAGTCCACTGCAGTGCCCCCTAGGGTGCCCAGTTGGTGTCCTGCCATGTGATGGGGACCAGTGCACTATGAATGCTGGCTCCTCCCATACCAAATGCCTTGGATTTGGTTGTTTTTCAGATGGGCGTCCTCGGTTTCCATTATCGCTGAAAACCGGGGACGACCTAAATGTTGAGATTTGGGCGTCCCCGATCGTATTATCGAAAAGAAAGATGGATACCCATCTTGTTTCGATAGTAGCGGTTTCCCCGCCCCTTTACTGGGACGTCCTTAGAGATTGGTGCCCTTAGAGATGGTCGTCCCCGTTTGATTATGCCCCTCAGTGTGTGCTAATTACCATACAATAACTGTAGTGTCAACAGTTAGTGCAGGAGTTTTACTGAACTGGCTGCTATTAGCACATGGTAGCCATTTTCTTGGCTGTGTGTTGATGGTTAGTTAGCGCTAAAACCCACGATACTTGCATGGTGGGTTGTATGTTGTGTATTATATTATATTGTTTATTTTTATAAATAATCATGCATTGCTGTCTAACTATCTTTTCCTGCTTTCGTCTCCTGAACATGTCCAGTCTGGCTTCATGCCGTGCTATAGTACTGAGACTGTTTTAACCACTTTAGTCTCTGCCTTCAGGGAGGAAATTTGTTTAGGGAACAAGATCCTGATTATGCAATTTGACACTTCAAGTGCCTTTGATGTGGTGGATCATAATCTTTTGTTAAATTTACTAGACCAATTTGGGATCTGTGAGAAAGTCATGTCCTGGTTTCAGAGCTTCCTGAAATATAGGTCTTACAGAGTAAAAATGTTGCACGCATTATCATCTCCTTGGTCTCCAAACTGTGTTGTGCTGCAAGGGTCACCCCTATCTCCAATATTATTTAATGTCGTGATGGCTCTGCTATATGGATGATGTCACTCTTTATAACCCCTTTCAAGATGACATCCAGGCAATTCTATATAGGATCAAAACTGGCCTTTATTTAATGGAATCCTGGAACCTCTGAATTCAGACTAAAATTAAATCGTGAGAAGACTAAATTTTTGGTAATGACTAATCTGTTTGATCATGATCCCTGCAGCAATTTTAGCACTGACTGTATTTCTTATCCTTTGGAGTCCACTCTAATAATTTTAGGGGTTGTTGTTAACCTTTGAATCTCAGGTGTCCTTGGTGGTTACTAAATCTTTTAAATTATTTTAGAAGCTAAAGTGCATTAGACCCTTTTTTTCAATTGGACAAGTAATCTGAAAATATCAGTCTCTTGTTTTGACCCGATTTGATTATTGTAATTCTATCTATGCAGGGTGCAGAGGCATAGGAAGGGGGGGGGGGGGGCGGTGGGGCGGTCTGCCCCGGGTGCACGAGCTGGGGGGGGGGTGTCGGCGCCGCTGTTTACCTGCTGTCTTTGCCCCGGAACAGGTTACTTCCTGTTCCGGGGCAGAGAAAGCAGGGAACCAACGGAGCCGACGCAGCTCCCAGAGACGACGTGCATTCGGCGGGGCGGAGCGCCTGCGGTAAAGATGCACTCCGGGGTGGGGGGGGTGCGCGTGCCGAGGGGGGGGGGTGCACCGTGCTGCACCCGGGGGGGGGGGGGGGGTGCACAGCGGCGACCCGCCCCAGGTGTCAGCCGGCCTCGCTACTTCGCTGGCAGGGTGTAAAGAATGTATCTTAAGGAAACTGCCCAAAATAATGCGGCTAGACTTGTCACGCATGTACCATGCTTTGAGAGGGCTACTCCTTTGCTGGTAGATTTGCATTGGCTTTCCATTAGGGCCAGGGTTGTATTCAAACACTGTGCTGTTACATTTCAGATTTTGTATGGTATTGTCCCAGACTATATGTTGCCCCTTGTTACTTTGCCTTCTTGCAGTTTAATCTTCGGTGCAAGAGACTACCTGCATCTCCATTTCCCTACTTGTAATAACATAGGCAGGCTGCATTCCCTCTCGCTCCCGCCCTCGCTTTTCCCCTAGCGTACTCACAGACCAAACTTGAGACAGGTTTGGGAATAAATGGCCACAGCTTTTATTGAAAAGACATTAAACAATCCCTAGGAAGCACCCGAGCCTTGGGTTTGCCGTTGCGGATGCTTGCGCTCTCCACCATAGCTTATCCAGCTAGAGAGCAAGCATCTCAGCCCATGCTGCGGCCATCCTTATTCTGCCCCCAGCGTGGCCCAGCCTCCATCTGCCTGGGGCAGCCCCCCATAGACCAGAGCCCCACCTGCCATGCCTGAACCAGCGAGGTGATTGGTCTGCGAGCAGTGCGAGGCCGCCCTTTGCCTGAATTGGGTGATCTTCCTTTCGGCTGTTGTTCCAACACATCCCAGAGTTCCCAGGCTCAGGTGCCTCCGCCAGCTGTGACAAAATGCATAATGTAGTGTCATGCCCTGGTACATAGTTGGGCACTGAAAGAAAACATATGACAGAATCAGTAACTATTGGTATTACAGTGCAGCAAAACGAAAGAATAGTACATAAAATAGCTAAGCAAGGCACAATAACAAGTTGAAATGGCAACGCAGTGCCATGGTTGAATAGTCAGGCAGCTAAACAGAAACCATAATCAGTGAGCTTAATGGGAAGGCTCACAAAGTAAGGGCAGCCTTGGCTGCTGGCGGGGGAAACATCGGTACGGGCAAATCAGCATGCTTGCGAAGCATGACCCCCATTAGTACACATGTCTAGCTCCCCCGGTGCGGCGCGGGAAAGGGAAGGGGGAGGGAAACTCCCGCGCCGCTCGCTGCCAACAAGAGGCTCCCTAGTCCTCGTTGGCAGCTTTTATGCTTTCCCCTGTAGCCCTGCCCCTTCCGGCTTCCCAACCAACAACAAGGGGGTCTCCTGCCGTGTCATCTCAATCGCCGATGGGGAAGCCGGAAAGGAAGGGTCGCTCTGACGCAGGAGCTGCCGGGCAGCAGCCGCCATGTTATGTGCGGCTGCTCAGCATGCCCCTCGCCGGCCTACCTCAATGTAGTTTATAAATCTATATATTCAGCTACTTTTTCATACTAAGGTACTAAATGATGAAATTCTTTGCCAAAAAATATAAGATCCCAACATGATTCTTTGGTTTTTCATAAGTTTTTGAAATCTTTCCTTTTCAAAAAAATTCTGTCAATTGATTCTGGTGCCCAGTCTCCCCTTCCATTCTCCTCATTATGCTTTATTATTGAATTCTTTATATATTTATGATTCTTTCCTTATTGATATGTGTGGGTTTATGTATTTTGCTTCATATTTTATAATGGCTTCTTTTTAGCTTGTTAGCCACATTGAACTCAAAATTGTACGGGAAAATGTGGGGTATAAATGTCATAAATAAATAATTGGTGTTATTTTTAAATAATTTGCTTTGTAGTTTTTGAAGGATCATGTAATCAAATTTGGATAAGTAATAAAACAAAAAAGCCAAGGTGTCCTTCATTATTTTAATAATAGTTTGGATAGTACTACTTACATCTTTGACTATTCTGTTAAGTAATGTATAGCAGTTTAAGACTGACAAAATGATCTTTATAATGTAATTTAACTTTTGCCATGCAGGATTGAGTCAGGTACACAAGTGGGGTGATGTGCTCCGACAGCACCAGGACAGAACAGTTCACCTATAGCTCAGAATTAAGTTTGTTTGTTTACTTATTTATTTAAAATATTTCTAGCCCTCTCTATCCTACTGTTCTAGGCAGGGTACAAATTGAGATATATATAATATTAAAAAATGATATCAAACATAATTTTAGTATCATCCAGTTTAACTGAATGTGGAACTCCCACTGGCACCATTTCATTTCCCAAAGGATGAGGACAGCCATCAGAAAATGCACTTTGTCCAATTGGCTAGTAGACTACATCTTCTTCACTTATGTGCAGGCTGGTCTGACTTTGGAGGATCATGTCATGACTCACAATATCCGAGCTATGGCCACATTGGTAGCCCACTTGAGATCATCCTCTATTGAGGAGATTTGCAGGGCTGCAACACGTTCTTCAGTCCACACATTCACATCTCATTACTGCCTTGAGCAGCATACCCAACATGACAGCCGGTTTGGCCAGACAGTCCTGCAGAATTTGTATGGTGTTTAGAATCCAACTCCACCCTGCTAGGCTCATTTTTCTTCTGTTCCAAGCTACATCCTCACAACAAGATTGTATACAGCTTCAGGTTAATTGGTTCTGTTTGGCCTTGCTGTTGCAAGTTTCTATTGTTCTTGAGTTGTTGTTTTAGGTGAGCCTGGTAGCTAGGGATTCCCATACTGTATGTGAGAAACACTGTTCTGCTTGTCCTCGGAGAAATCTAAGTTACTCACCTGTAGCAGGTGTTCTCTAAGGACAGCAGGACATGTATTCTCACAGGAGCATCATCTAAATGCCCTTTCTGGCTGGGATAGTTTGTAAAAAAATAAGTTTTTGCTGCTTAGACAGTATTAAAAAAGTGAGTCTTTCCATCATAGTTGACTCGAAGTCTTGCTGGGTGAAACAAGGCAAATGAAATCTTTCTGAGATAAAGCTCAGAATATAATGGCACAAAAGCTTTCCGAGCAACAAGCATCTTTGCAGTATAGTCCTGAAAACATAAAACTTAGAAATGTAAGGAGGGGTGACAAAACTTTCTTCAGGTATATTAGTGAAAGGAGGAAGACTAAAAAGGGAATTGTGAGACTGAAAGATGCTGAGAACCGATACAGTGGTGGAAATAAGTATTTGATCCCTTGCTGATTTTGTAAGTTTGCCCACTGACAAAGACATGAGCAGCCCATAATTGAAGGGTAGGTTATTGGTAACAGTGAGAGATAGCACATCACAAATTAAATCCGGAAAATCACATTGTGGAAAGTATATGAATTTATTTGCATTCTGCAGAGGGAAATAAGTATTTGATCCCCCACCAACCAGTAAGAGATCTGGCCCCTACAGACCAGGTAGATACTCCAAATCAACTCGTTACCTGCATGACAGACAGCTGTCGGCAATGGTCACCTGTATGAAAGACACCTGTCCACAGACTCAGTGAATCAGTCAGACTCTAACCTCTACAAAATGGCCAAGAGCAAGGAGCTGTCTAAGGATGTCAGGGACAAGATCATACACCTGCACAAGGCTGGAATGGGCTACAAAACCATCAGTAAGACGCTGGGCGAGAAGGAGACAACTGTTGGTGCCATAGTAAGAAAATGGAAGAAGTACAAAATGACTGTCAATCGACAAAGATCTGGGGCTCCACGCAAAATCTCACCTCGTGGGGTATCCTTGATCATGAGGAAGGTTAGAAATCAGCCTACAACTACAAGGGGGGAACTTGTCAATGATCTCAAGGCAGCTGGGACCACTGTCACCACGAAAACCATTGGTAACACATTACGACATAACGGATTGCAATCCTGCAGTGCCCGCAAGGTCCCCCTGCTCCGGAAGGCACATGTGACGGCCCGTCTGAAGTTTGCCAGTGAACACCTGGATGATGCCGAGAGTGATTGGGAGAAGGTGCTGTGTTCAGATGAGACAAAAATTGAGCTCTTTGGCATGAACTCAACTCGCCGTGTTTGGAGGAAGAGAAATGCTGCCTATGACCCAAAGAACACCGTCCCCACTGTCAAGCATGGAGGTGGAAATGTTATGTTTTGGGGGTGTTTCTCTGCTAAGGCACAGGACTACTTCACCGCATCAATGGGAGAATGGATGGGGCCATGTACCGTACAATTCTGAGTGACAACCTCCTTCCCTCCGCCAGGGCCTTAAAAATGGGTCGTGGCTGGGTCTTCCAGCACGACAATGACCCAAAACATACAGCCAAGGCAACAAAGGAGTGGCTCAGGAAGAAGCACATTAGGGTCATGGAGTGGCCTAGCCAGTCACCAGACCTTAATCCCATTGAAAACTTATGGAGGGAGCTGAAGCTGCGAGTTGCCAAGCGACAGCCCAGAACTCTTAATGATTTAGAGATGATCTGCAAAGAGGAGTGGACCAAAATTCCTCCTGACATGTGTGCAAACCTCATCATCAACTACAGAAGACGTCTGACCGCTGTGCTTGCCAACAAGGGTTTTGCCACCAAGTATTAGGTCTTGTTTGCCAGAGGGATTAAATACTTATTTCCCTCTGCAGAATGCAAATAAATTCATATACTTTCCACAATGTGATTTTCCGGATTTAATTTGTGATGTGCTATCTCTCACTGTTACCAATAACCTACCCTTCAATTATGGGCTGCTCATGTCTTTGTCAGTGGGCAAACTTACAAAATCAGCAAGGGATCAAATACTTATTTCCACCACTGTATATAGATAATGATGAAGAAAAAGCTAATTTGCTAAATAGATACTTTTGTTCTGTTTTCACAGAAGAAAATCCTGGAGCAGGACCGCGATGGACTGGCAAAAGTACATGTGAGAATGGAATGGATATAGCACCGTTCATGGAAGAGAGTGTGTATGAACAACTTAAAAATCTAAAGGTGGACAAAGCAGTGGGACAGGATGGGATCCACCCCAGGATATTGAGGGAGCTCAGAGAGGTTCTGGCAGGTCCTCTTAAAGATTTGTTTAATAAATCCTTGGAGACGGGACAGGTTCCGAGGGATTGGAGAACGGTGGAGGTGGTCTCTCTTCACAAAAGTGGTGATAGGGAAGAAGCTGGAAACTACAGGCCAGTAAGCCTCACTTCGATTATTGGAAAAGTAATGGAAGCCATGCTGAAGGAAAGGATAGTGAATTTCCTGGAAGCAAATAAGTTGCAAGATCCGAGACAACATGATTTTACCAAAGGGAAATCGTGCCAAACGAATCTCATTGAATTCTTTGACTGGGTGACCGGAGAATTAAATCAAGGACGAGCTATGGACGTAATCTACTTAGATTTCAGCAAAGCTTTTGACATGGTTCCCCACAGGAGGCTCTTGAATAAACTAGAAGGGCTGAAGATAGGACCCGAAGTGGTGAACTGGATTAGGAACTGGTTGACAGGCAGATGCCAGAGGGTGGTGGTAAATGGAGTTCGCTCGGAGGAGAGAAAGGTGAGTAATGGAGTGCCTCAGGGATAGGGTTACCATATGGCTCCAGAAAAAGGAGGACGGATTGAGCCAGCCGGGTTTTACTTCCATTGCTTTCAATGGAAGTAATTGAGCCAGCCGGGCTTTACTTCCATTGCTTTCAATGGAAAGCAATGGAAGTAAAACCCGGCTGGCTCAATCCGTCCTCCTTTTTCTGGAGCCATATGGTAACCCTACTCAGGGATCGGTGCTGGGGCCGATTCTGTTCAATATATTTGTGAGTGATATTGCCGAAGGGTTAGAAGGTAAAGTTTGCCTTTTTGCGGATGACACTAAGATTTGTAACAGAGTGGACACCCCGGAGGGAGTGGAAAGCATGAAAAAAGATCTGCGGAAGCTGGAAGAATGGTCTAACATTTGGCAATTAAAATTCAATGTGACGAAATGCAAAGTGATGCACTTAGGGAGTAGAAATCCACGGGAGACGTATGTGTTAGGCGGGGAGAGTCTGCTAGGTACGGACGGGGGGAGAGGGATTTTGGGGTGATAGTATCTGAGGACCTGAAGGCGACAAAACAGTGTGACAAGGCAGTGGCCGTAGCTAGAAGATTGCTAGGCTGTATAGAGAGAGGTGTGACCAGCAGAAGAAAAGAGGTTTTAATACCCCTGTATAAGACGTTGGTGAGGCCCCACCTGGAGTATAGTGTTCAGTTTTGGAGGCCGTATCTTGTGAAGGATGTGAAAAAAATGGAAGGGGTGCACAGAAAAGCTACGAGAATGGTATGGGATTTGTGTTACAAGAAGTATGAGGAGAGACTTGCGGACCTGAACATGTATACCCTGGAGGAAAGGAGAAACAGGGGTGATATGATACAGACGTTCAAATATTTGAAAGGTATTAATCTGCAAACGAGCCTTTTCCGGAGAGGGGAAGGCAGTAGAACGAGAGGACATGAAATGAGACTGAAGGGGGGCAGACTCAAGAAAAATGTCAGGAAGTATTTTTTCACAGAGAGAGTGGTGGATGCTTGGAATGTCCTCCTGCGGGAGGTGGTGGAGAGGAAAACGGTAACGGAATTCAAACATGCGTGGGATAAACATAAAGGAATCCTCTTCAGAAGGAAGGGATCCCCAGAAGCTTAGCCAGCGGTGGGAGGCAGGGCTGGTGGTTGGGAGGTGGGGATAGTGCTGGGCAGACTTATACGGCCTGTGCCAGAGCCGGTGGTGGGATTCGGGGCAGGTGGTTGGGAGGTGGGGATAGTGCTGGGCAGACTTATACGGTCTGTGCCATGAAAAAGATAGGTACAAATCAAGGTAAGGTATACACAAAAAATGACATGTGAGTTTATCTTGTTGGGCAGACTGGGTGGACCATACAGGTCTTTTTCTGCCGTCATCTACTATGTTACTATGTTAAAACTTTTTTATTTACAAATTCGATACTCTGATCTTCTCATAGAGCTTGTAGTATAGCTTACTTATATGCGAAGTGCACCAAATGAAATACAACTACCCTAGGCTTCACAAATACGCCAGTCCCTGAGCCCAACCAGTGAACCCATGCTATTTTAAAAGGGACATCAAGGGAGAGCAGGTGTAAAGAATTTAGAATGTAAGTCTCCAAAGTCCGCACCAAAACATCATCCTTTATGGATTCAGAAAGTCCCACCAAGCGCAAATATTTGCGTCGGGCTCTACCTTCCATGTCATCCACCCTGTGCTCCATCTGTTGAAAACTGAGGCAAAGCTGATCCATATCTTGGGGTTTGTTCTGCACTTCAACCTCCAGTGCTCCCACACGGTGCTGTTGTGCATCAAATTCTAGGTCCATGCTATCTAAATGATCATGCGCTGCTTCGATTCTGTCCTGCATTTTCTTCAGTTTAGCATCCAGTGCCGCTTCCACAACTACCTGCGATTCTGACATTATTTTCTTGAGCCAAAGGGAACTTATCAATGAACTCTGTGGGGGGTCAAAGGTGACGTCATCTTAGCTTCAGCTCCCTGCTTCTGTAGAGTCCTGCGAATAAGCCTCGAATGCCGTAAGTAGTTAAATATACCCCAATACCATCCTTTCTTCAATCCTGCAAGCACAACAGAGAATTCTGAAACTTTAATCGTCACCTCTTTTAAAAAGTAGGTCAGTATAGGTAGCAAATGTGGTGGGGAGATGGAGGAGCCGAACGGGCAGCCTCCTCTCCTGTTTTAGGTGTCAAAAAGTGATATTTATTCAAAATCACTTTAGTCTGTTTAAGAGATACATCTGCAAAACTAGACCAGAGGGTGTTACCTCAATGACCTAGAAATGTTTCAGCAGTAGTGTGGCAGGACTCCACAATGGAAGTGTATAGCTCACTGCTGCCAGTGGGTTCACCTAGCGGTGTCCTGTTCTATAGAAGTCTGAAGGATGGCACAGGGTGAGGTGTTATGTGAGCTGGTACAACTAACTGAGTTCTCATAGAAAAGGTGTTGGGGAGACTTTCTATAATGCAGTTGAGGGAAATTAAGAAACTTTCTGCCATAACTTTAAAAGTACTTTGGGATGCTATCCAAGAGCTTAACTTATCTCTTCTGAAAATTACTTACTGGATTTTTATGTGATTTAAGAATGGTATCTTCTGATTCCATGTATTGCTCAGGAGCAGAAATTAGATCTTTATGTGACCAACGTTAACTCTATTGGGACTAAGATCTTGGAAACCCGGGAACTTAATGTTGCATTAGTAAAATATAAAAATGATCTGAATTGCAGTATAGGATATTTAGAAACTCAGATAAGGAAAATAATTTGATATGTTTGAGTTTCCCTAGGTTCCCTCTGCTCATACCATCAGATATGGTATAGAAATACCTTATGCAAGTTTGAAAAATCCCTTACCACCTGAAAGCCTTACCACTCCTATACATATATCCAGAACTGCCTTACAATATTTGCTTGTTAAACTACTATCATGTTTTATCATTATCATGTTACCCAAGATCTTTCTGTTATACTAAATGTATATTTTCTTATATATTTCCACAATTCACGATGTATTGTATGCCACATTGAGCCTGCAAAGAGGTGGGAAAATGTGGGATACAAATGCAATAAATAAATAAATAAATAAAGCTCAATACTCTTTCCAGGAGCTTACCATTAATTTTATCCATGTTTGTTTGTTTTATGGCTGTTCCTGTAGAATGTTCACCTCTGTGTTGGCAGAGCCTTTTCTAACATACTGCTGGAATTTGAGTGGGTTCTGACTTGGATGTCTCACCCAAACCATGCCCCCACCATTCCCCCTTGAAATATTTGTGTGTTATGGATCTCTGCATGTGAAGCATTTCCACATGTAAATTGTGGCAGTTATAGATGTAGATTACATACTTGTTCAAATGGTGTTTTTTTTTCTCTAGGGATCTTTGAAATGAGAATATTCATTGAGAGAAATCATTATTTTAATCCTAAAGTATTTTACATTGGATCAGTGAACTCAAATGTCTTGGAGATTAAGCCTGATTAGCCTCAGTGCTGTAGGAGATCCTGTTTCTTCTATCTTCTGTTAATCAGCATACTATATTTCTGTGAAGTCCCTTGAGATATTTTATCTTCCTTACAGGTGAAAAGCTCATTTAGTCTTGTTGCTTGTGGAGGTAGCTTTATTGATTGCAGAGAGGATGAAAGAAAAAGAGAAGAGGGATGAGCAAATCTCATCTTTTTTTTTTCAATATACCTAACATTTGACTAATATTTGTTAACTTTCATATCACATATATATTTTTTCAAGGTAAAGATAAAGAGTATTCCTGTTTTTGTCTTATTCCTATTTTTTATAACTTCTTGTAGAGCTGTAGGGATGAATAGCAGGAAGAGTTTAGACCATTTCTCTCTGATTCTGGAGATGGAAGAGAAAGTGCAGAAATAGGCATAATCTTGATTGGCGCAAACTGGCCGTATGGGTTTTTTTTCCCTTTTTTTGTGTGGGTCAACTTGCTCATCTTCTGGATCAGATGACATATCCCAAAGCATTGAGATCATTATATCAGAGTCCAGAGGTACTTGACCCTTAGATAGTAAGGCTGTGTTCAGTGCTAGCAGGCTATTTCCTTAAAACACGCATATTACAGTAGAGAAACTGGTCTGTCAAAGGTAAAGTGAGGTACATTCTTTTGATATATATATATATGAGGCTGTTTTTGTAGTTGGGGATGGTCCTAATTGCTTGATGCAGAAATGATTTTTTGTTGCTCTTCAGTGGGTATTTTTTATCCCATAGCTTCAGCCCTTTTCTCAGTTCCAAAACATGCAGTTTTTCTGCATCAGTGTTAATTAATAATTCAGCACAAAACACATTATGTTTTCTCTACACTTTATTCACAGAGGTATGCTTTCATAATATTGCCTACCTCATGTATGGGTAAAGTTATGACTTTGCAAACTGTATACATTGAGCCTGCAAATAGGTGGGATAATGTGGGATACAAATGCAATAAATAAATAAAAAAAATATACAAGTTGAGGAGATGTTTCCACTGGTGAGTTCTGTGACTGGGCTACACTTTTATGCATTGGATTTTCAAAAGGATGTACATGCTTTATCCTTGAGTGGAGGAGTAGCCTAGTGGATAGTGCAGCGGACGTTGATCCTGGGGAACTGGGTTTGATTCCCACTGTAGCTCCTTGTAACTCCAGGCAAGTCACTTAACTCTCCATTGCCCCAGGTACAAATAAGTAAACCGCTTTCAATGTAGTTGTAAAAACCACAGAAAGGTGGTATATCAAGTTCCATTCCCTTGAAGAATTATGCTCACCAAACAACAGTTATGAATGTGTGTGAAAATCAGGCAAAATCTGCAAAGTGCATGTGCTGTTCCCCAATATACTTTGTTATAAAAATAGTCCCTAAGATTTTTTCCTGTCTATATATGTTGCTGGAATACTGAATTATTAAACAAAGCCAAACCGGGCATATTCCCCCAGATATTTAAACTTCATGATCAACATTGTTTTAAAGTAAAAACTGAAGCATTTAAATCTATACCCAGATATTCAGCGCAAGGTGGTATCCGGATACTGGTGCTGTTGGAAGTTATTCAAGCACTGCTAATATTCACTGCCAGTACCTGGATAACTGTTTTGCAGCCCTAACTTGTCCAGACAGTTATCTGGGTACCGGCTCAGAATATAGGCAATATTCAGAAAGCTTCTGGTTCTAGCATTCCTCTGACCCCTGACCAACCCAGCACTATTGGATACTGCCAGGGTGGTCAGTAAAGATTTTCGCCTGCATTATCCAGATAAAGCAACTCAACTCCAGTCCCCTAGATGCCAATGCCTCAAATACAAATCAACATATTCCACTGGTATCCTATACATCTGCACCAAAACATCTGAAAACCCATCTATTCAGAAGATTCCTTCCCACTGACCCAACATAACCAAAATAGTCCAATGTAAATCAATACATATATTTGGCAATGACAGAACTAAACTAAACTCCTGGTACTCCAAATGGCCCCACTCACCCTAACCTTGACTTCCACATGACAAACCATTTGTAAGAAACATGCAGCTGTCAAACCCAAAACAAATGTAAACCTCAGTGTTCTATACAATATACAACCACTGTTCTGCATATTGTACAACCAATGTATCCTGTACAAATGTAAGTCACATTGAACCTGCCATTAGGTGGGAAAACGTAGGATATAAATGCAGAAATAATAATAATAATAATAAAATCCAAGAATAGCTTTGGTGAGTGGCACTTATGAGGGTAGGAGTCACTCCTATCCAGATAAGTGGTGCTGAATATCAGGACAGTAGTAATTAAAGGTATAGTAATATATTTTAAGGCAAAAAGAGCAAAACCTTCCTATGTAGTTTGCAGTTTTTATTGCTTATGGATTGAAATTTATATTTCACATAGAGGTGCAGTAAATATGTGTGAAAACTTTCAATTCCTAGCATATTTTTTGTAGCTTAAAAACAAAAAAGATTTATAAAGTCTGTTACTATATAGTGTTGGATTAAAATTGACAGGTGTTATAAGTGAATATAAGTGTAAGAAACATTCATCAAGTAATAATAGAAATTTAGGATACTAGAGCCCTTTTATTAAAGTGCAGTAAGTTTTTGCAAAAATTAACATGTGACATGTGCAAAGGCTATGTGGTAATTTGGGGGGGGGGGGGGGGAAGGGGTTTAGCATGTCCTTTGCAGTTACTGTACTGAAATATTCTTTACTACGCTTCATTGACTTATTGGTAAGGTCTCATGCAGTAACCATGCGGTAATCGTCCACGCGTGTAGAATGACGATTACTGCCTGGTTTCTGCCACGCGCAGGAAAATAATAGTTATTTTCCAGCGTACATAAAAAATGAAATTACTGCCCAGGCCATGCGGTAGCTCCAAATTGATGCGCATAGGACTTAGTAAAAAGGCCACTAAGTCCATAGGAATTGAATGGGCTTCCTCTCAGTTGCTGCACTGGGAATCAGTAGTTGTATTTTATAAAAGTGGCCCTAAGTACCATGTGCTAATTGCAGTGTGCACTCCGTGTCCATTCTCTGCTCATATGCTGCCTAGTACCTGTCCCCTAAAACAGCACACAGTTGATGTGCAAATTGGTATACACAGCCATGCAACTGTAGTAACAGCCTCAATTAGTGCATAAGTACATAAGTATTGCCACACTGGGACAGACCAAAGGTCCCTCATGCCCAGCATCCTGTTTCCAGCAGTGGCCAATCCAGGTCACAAATATCTGGCAAGATCCCAAAAAGTTCAATACATTTTATGCTGCTTATCACAGAAATAAGCAGTGAATTTTCCCCTAGTCATTTTAATAATGGTCTATGGACTTTTCCTTTAGGAAGCTGTCCAAACCTTTTTAAAACATTGCTAAGCTAACCGCCTTTACCACATTCTCGGGCAATGAGTTCCAGAGTTTAATTACACGTTGAGTGAAGAAAAAATTTTCTCCAATTTCTTTAAATTTACTACTTTGTAGCTTCATTGCATTCCCCCTAGTCCTAGTATTTTTATAAAGAGTAAACAAACGATTCACATCTACCCGTTCCACTCCACTCATTATTTTACAGATTTCTATCATATCTCCCCTCAGCCATCTTTTCTCTAAGCTGAAGAGCCCTAGCCTCTTTAGCCTTTCCTCATAGGGAAGTTGTCCCATCCCCTTTATCATTATCGTTGCCCTTCTCTGTACTTTTTCTAATTCCACTATTGAACATTGATAAGCTAAAGGAGGTACAGTGTCAAAAGGGACAAATACACTGTAGACAATATAAACTTGCTGGTGGATGAAGGATGGAACTAAGTAATATACTATTGGGTTAATTAAATCTTCTGAGTAATGCAAATGACTCTTTGGAATTCAGTGTTACAAAGTGTAGATTAAGGGCCTCTTTAACAAAGCCGCATTAGTGATTCCTGCACGATAAATGAGAGGAAGCGCATAGGAATTGAATGAGCTTCCTCTCATTTACAGCGTAGGAATCACTAGCATGGCTTTGTAAAAGAAGCCCTACACATATCCAGGGACTGAAAATAATACTAAGCATTGCAAGCTAAAATGTTTGTTTATTCAAACTTTCTATACCGCCCCAGCTGACTGGTAAGAATGGAACCTGCAGTGTCTTTGAATAATTTTAGAACGACTAGCAAGGGACAGCATTAAACATTTGAAGGTATGTAATTTGTTACAGAGTAACACAGCCAAAAAGGCAAATGAAAAATACACTGTTTTTTTTCTCTGGTAACAAAGCAAAGATCCAGAAACATTGGATATCTTTGGAGGGAAAAAGAGGTTCCAGAATACAGTGCTGAAAAAATATATGAATTCCAAGTATAATAATGAGAATTACCATGATGCCTTTTTTTTAATGAAAAAGGGGTATAAATTAGACAGTTTTGTATTTCTTGAGAGAAATTAATGTACACAGAACAAAGGTGATCGATATTCATGCATTGTTTAAGTGAGCAGGAGAGGCAGACACGCTAAGAAGTGGCCTGAGCGTGGGAAAATCACTTGCTAAAAATAGCGTAGGCCTCTTTTTAGCTCGCCTCTATAAAAGGCCCTTTAACCGGGTTGTGCCGCTAAATATCGGTTCTGACTATCCCAGCACAATCCAGGGCAGTGCCAGGGTGGTCTGTGGGCAGAGTTGGGGTAGACTCAGACGATATGTGACATAAAAAGCATTACCGGAAGTGAATATCGGCCAGTACCTTCATAATTCCTGGTCCACCGATGAACTGGATATTCAGTGATGGTATTCAGACACGGCCCAGCATTTGATATGTGAGTTTAATCTAAACAGATTATTTTCTTTACCAGCACTTATGCAGCTGGCACTGCTGCTTTTGAATATTGACTTCAGGAAGAGAAGTTCAAAATTAGTATGTGAATCCCTAGTTTCCTTAGCACAGAGTATGTGCATTCAGGCATTTGGGCACATACAAAGGTCCAAAAGCTTATATTTTCTAAATTTTTAAAAACTTTTATTTATGGTAACTTTAAACAATTTGAGCTAGATTCTATATACGGTGCCAAAAAAGCACTATTCTATAAGCAGCGCTTTAAGTTAGGTGTGGTTTATAGAATAACGTTTACACACGGGAATCACTTGGACCAACTGAAATGTGGTGCAAATGCATGCACCTAAATTAGGTGTGTATCCTCGTTATTCCATAACATACCAGGACACCAACCAGACACCCTAGGGGGCACTGCAATGGACTTCATAAAATGCTCCCAGGAACATAGCTCCCTTACCTTGTGTGCTGAGCCCCCCCAAAAACCCACTACCATAGCCCTTACGGGTGAAGGGGGGCACAATCGTTGTTATAAAACATCCCTGATGGTATCCAAAGCTCCCTTCTGGGGAATCTTTGTGTACAATGACGTAATGTCCAAATTTCCTAACCATATAGTGTTAATAATGTTCCCCAATTTTTATTTTATTTATTTATTTATTTGTTGCATTTGTATCCCACATTTTCCCACCTATTTGCAGGCTCAATGTGGCTTACATAGTATCATAAAGGCATTCGCCAAGTCTGGTAGAGAAACAAATATTGATATTTGTTTACATCAATTGTAAATATCAATTGTGATATCAATTGTGATATTGATGTAACATCTGTAAAAAATGGATGGAATCCTTCAAAATTGATATAATATGTGTGGTCATTGGTTGCAAAAAAACATCGACAAACTGCGATAGGGGTTCGAGGATTTAATTCTTAGTGGAGGTGATAGGGTGTCCCGGAGGATGTTCTGATTGTTTATGGACTTTTGGCACAAAATAACTTTTGGTGTCCTTGGATGCTCTTCAATTAACAATACTGCCTCTTTAGAGTTAGCGTTCCCTGTTTGATCCGTGGTATCACTATCGCCTCTATCAATTCTTTTAATTCAATGGCCGGATCCCCATCCAACTTTCGATATGTAGCTTCATCGGTTAGATGTCTCATTGCCTCAGTATGATAGCCTTCTTTGATTGAATGACTGTAGCACCACTTTTATGAGGACGTTTGTAATTGTTTTAAATCTACTGCCTCGCTCCTATGCAAATTTGCTCCCCATCAAGATAATAAATGGGTTGATTCCAACATTAAGAGATCTTTCAATACCAATTCCTTAAATTTAGATATCAAAGAGCTCATCACTCCAGGAGAATACCACTGAGATTTTAAACGACATACAGAGATGTCCGGGTTGGGTGGGTTATGAATGAAATGTACTCTTTAATTGCAGTTTTCACAAAAATTGGAAAACTGAAAAGATCATAAATAGTCGTGGGTGCTGACTTTGGTTCTCATGCCTGTCTTTGTCCCTTGTCCATCTCATTCTCTCGTTTTCTCCTTGCCTCGATCTCTGCCGGATCTCCATTTGTTGTCGTTGTGAATTTATTTGTATAAGGTTCACTCTGAGTCTCCCCATCCTCACTAGTTTCATCAGAGTTCCCTGATGATCCTTCGAAAGCTACTTTTTTTTTTTTAATTTTTTATTTATAACCATTCAAATTTTTACAAGTGACAAAACAACTTTTCTCTGGTAACAAAGCAAAGATCCAGAAACACTGGATATCTTTGGAGGGAAAAAGAGGTTCCAGAATACAGTGCTGAAAAAAATATATGAATTCCAAGTATAATAATGAGAATTACCATGATGCCTTTTTTTTTTTTTAATGAAAAAGGGGTATAAATTAGACAGTTTTGTATTTCTTGAGAGAAATTAATGTACACAGAACAAAGGTGATCGATATTCATGTATTGTTTAAGTGAGCAGGAGAGGCGCCTGCCCACGGAAACCATACTGAGCAAGCCATCTACTGATATTCCACAGCACTTAGGGCCCCTTTTAGAAAGGCACAATAGGGTTTCTACACGGGTAGTGTGTGCTAAATCGGCCCTACTGCCGGTATAGTTCCGAAGTTGGCGTGTGCATTTTTCCACAGTAGAAAATAATTTTTTATTTTTGTATCACATGGGATGTTCCCAGTGGTAATCGTCAGCATGAGCACATTGCCACACACTGCCCAATTTACAGAGAAAGTAATATGTAGGAATTATTTCAGTCAGGTAACTCTATTCTCTTCCTTAGACCACCAAACAGGGAGAGTGAAACAAGACAAGGAGATCAATCGAACAGTAAACAAAAAAAAAACCCTGTGGTATTAACCTGATTATCCCCAGATATTACTCGTCTAATTCATTATTCCACATTGATCATCTGGTTGGCTTCTTCAAGGCCAATACGGTGTATAGTCAAATCATTTCATTGAAAACATACTTATTGTCCAATATTAGTTAGAAATAATACATCTGATTACATTCTTTCTCTTTTAAAACCAAGAAGTTATTTAACAATACATATACTTAAGTCTCTAATTCAAATCCCACTGATTAAAGTAATCCCAGTTTTCACAGGCTTCACTCCTTTTAAAGTAATAATTTGAGGAAATATTTCTGAGGAAACTTTTTTCTTTTTACCTGGCTGCTGTTTTTCTTGGGCCCATAAATACACCTGATTAAGCTAATAGTGTTTCTTGTCCCGTTTGAACTTCTTGATTTTTGTCTGATGTTCTAAATTTTGCTGTCTGCAATCTGTTTGTTAAATTAATCAACAGGAAATCTCTTTTGTAAATCTGCTTCCATTTCAACAATTTTCGCCATCAATTCACCCTCTATCGACATTGTAGTCTCCACAAGTTATATCATCAAGTCTCTGCTGCGATTCAAGATCGCCAACCATTTTTCCATAAAAGATCTATCCGATGTAAAAAGACTGGTGGATACTAGGGGAAATCTGTGTGTGTCTTTTGTGTTTGAATCAAATAAAAATTCTATTCTGTTATTGTTTTTCATGAACTCTGGCAAAATGTTCATGGGTCAAGAAATTTGGTGTTTCTCAGACGTGTGTAGGGAAATCCAGGAAAGAAAAAAACTTTTCCTAGCTCTTCGCCAGTGCATCAGTCATTTTCCTGCTAAATGTTTGCTTAAATTACAGAGGGGCCCTTTTATCAAACAGTGCTAAAAAGTTGCTTTAGTGTGCCCTATGCAGGTCATTCTCATGTGCTAAGGCCACTTTTACCACTGGGATAAAATGGCCAAAATTCCTATTTCTGATATTAATGGCCATGTGCTAATTTTGCCATTAGCGTGTGGCCATTAAAACAGATTAGCATATGAGCCCTTACTTCCATTCATTATGTAGGCAGTAAGGGTTCACGTGCTAATCGTTTAGCATGCGGTAGTGTAGTGGCGCTAACCGATTAGCACACACTTGTGCTTACTGCAGCTTTGTAAAGGGCTCCAAAATGTACGATATGTTTTCTATGACTCTGTACATCTTAAAGCTTTTCTTGATAATAGATTTCCAGTCCCTTTAATATAATACCCCTATATAAAAACTAGGTATGTGACTATATTTAGGCATTTAATAGATGTAGTATTGAGACTTTTTAAAAATATTATTTCCTGTAAGTAATCTCTCAAAGTTTCTGTCAGACCTCTTACATTGGGTACTATGATAGGATATTTGGTTTCTGTATAATTTACCTTTAAAGTGTTTGCTTACTATGGGCCTTGTTTACTAAACAGCGTTATAGGCGTGTTAACATTTTTAATGCATGTTAAACCATGTACATGTCTACAATACCCCCTATAGGCGCCTACATGGTTAGCGTGCGTGCTAAGTGTAGGTGTGCTAAAAACACTAACGCAGCTTGGTAAACAGGGTCCTATATTTGTACGTTTTTCTTTTGTAATTTTTCTGTTTCAAGTGTAAAAGTTTTGCTTGTAATTATCTAAATTCTGAAAAAAAAATAAAGTTAAAAATGTACATTCCTACAAACTAGGAAGATTTTCAGAAATCAAAGCTCCAGATACCATACAAAATGAAAATATATATATCAGTAGTTTTACCAATGTGCATAGGGAAGTCTGGTCAGACTTTCCAACTAAGGGAGCTTAAAGAGAATGTTAAAAAAAAATCTTGAGGCAGAGCCAAAAATTAATAACAGGAGCTTTTCAGGGGTGCATTAAAAGCAGTAAGCCCATGAGAGAGTCAGTTGAACTATTAAACCATCATGGAGTAAAAGGGGCATTCAGAGATGACAAGGCCATAACGGAGAGACTAAAGAGCATTTTTACTAAAGCTTAGCGCATGCTAATGGACATTAGCTGGTTGTCGTGGGTCACATTCTTTAATGTATTTATTTTATAATTATCATTAACATTTGTAAAATTTGTGCGTTAATCACACACATCAACAGTGACTAATCATAGTAACATACATAGTAGATGACGGCAGAAAAAGACCTGCATGGTCCATCCAGTCTGCCCAAGACAAACTCATATGTGTATACCTTACCTTGAATTTGTACCTGTCCTTTTCAGGGCACAGACCGTATAAGTCTGCCCAGCAGTATTTCCCGCCTCCCATCCACCAGTCCCGCCTCCCATCACCGGCTCTGGTACAGACCGTATAAGTCTGCCCTCCCCTATCCTAGCCTCCCAACCACCAACCCCTCTTCCCCCCACCTGCTCCGCCACCCAATTTCAGCTAAGCTTCTGAGGATCCATTCCTTCTGCACAGGATTCCTTTATGCATATCCCACGCATGTTTGAACTCCGTTACCATTTTCATCTCCACCACCTCCCGCGGGAGGGCATTCCAAGCGTCCACCACCCTCTACATGAAAAAATACTTCCTGACATCTTTCCTGAGTCTGCCCCCCTTCAATCTCATTTCATGTCCTCTCGTTCTACCGCTTTCCCATCTCCAGAAAAGATTCGTTTGCGGATTAATACCTTTCAAATATTTGAACGTCTGTATCATATCACCCCTGTTCCTCCTTTCCTCCAGGGTATACATGTTCAGATCAGCAAGTCTCTCTTCATACGTCTTGGAACGCAAATCCCATACCATCCTCGTACCTTTTCTTTGCACCGCTTCCATTTTTTTAACATCCTTCGCAAGATACGGCCTCCAAAATTGAACACAATACTCCAGGTGGGGCCTCACCAACGTCTTATACAGGGGCATTAAAACCTCCTTTCTTCTGCTGGTCACTCCTCTCTCTATACAGCCTAGCAATCTTCTAGCTACGGCCACCGCCTTGTCGCACTGTTTCGTCGCCTTCAGGTCCTCAGATACTATCACTCCAAGATCCCTCTCCCCGTCTGTGCCTGTCAGACTCTCCCCGCCTAACACATACGTCTCCCTTGGATTTCTACTCCCTAAGTGCATCACTTTGCATTTCTTCGCATTGAATTTTAATTGCCAAACGTTAGACCATTCTTCTAATCAACAGCACTAAGATAGATATAAGATATATAGATAGATGCACGCAGGCAATTAATAACAGTTAATAATTTTAATCGCTATTAGATTTTTCGAGTTAATCACAATCTTGAACTGTGATTAATCAACAGCACTAATTGCAAACTCTAACACCCTCTCCATCTCTTTCCTAAAAAAGGTATTAGGGAAGGTATTGTGCAATTTTGTACAAGGCAGTAAAAAAATAATTTTTCAAAGCCTTGCTAGTGATTCAGGTGCGACAAATGTGAAAAAGCCTATTCAGTTCCTTGGCTTCGTTGTATTTGCCACCCCAGAATTGCTAGTCGGCTTTGTAAAAGGAGCCCTTAGTTTGTTCATTGTTCAGGCATTATATAATATATGTATCACAGAGTATTCACCTTTGAAATATATTGTACAAGGTTAGAAGGAAACTGAACATTGACAAATATGAGTAATGACTAACAGCATTTTATTATTATTCTTTCTTATTTGAACTTACTTGATGGATTATATCTCTGTATCAGATGAGTATTACATAATTTACTTCCTTGCCTAAGGTACTTAAATAACCTTTCCTCAATGAAGAATTTAGTAAAAGTTGGGTAACCTATGAGCATGCATTTGACCCTTTGTGCATTAGTGCAATTTTATTTAACATTCACACTGATATTTCTAACATGTAGTGCCTGCAGCCACTGCCAGCTTTGTCTCCTTTCCTTTTTGACACACTTCAGCAGTTGCAGCTCAGAAACCTCAATTAATGTAACATTTTCCTTATCAATCTATTTAAATTTATATTATATTAAATCAGCATTATAACTGGTATCTACATGTCTGCTACTGCATTGTAGGTAACAGGTCTGGAAAGAAATACTGCATTGAAGTGAAAGAAGCCTCCGTTACCTCTGTCGTGCTGTACTGTAGGATAATGCTGTTCAGTCAAAATGTACCTTTTATGCATTTTTTGCCTACTAGTCATAATTTTAAAAAACTTAACAGATTTCAGGGGCCCTTTTAATAAGATGTGTAGGCACGTACGTGGGTCCTACACATGTCAATTTTGAACTACCACCTGTTAATCACCTTACTTGTCGTTCCAATTTCCAGATCATTATAAATATGTTAAATAGCATCGGTCCCAGTATAGATCCCTGCGACACTGCACCATTCACCCTTCTCCATTGAGAGAAATGGCCATTTAACCCTACCCACTGTTTTCTGTCCATTAATTACTCCGTTCTGTAGATAAATCTCTCTTATCTGTCCCTTTCTCCTCTATTGCTAATTCAAGACTCCGTTCCTTTTATCTCGCTGCACCTCACGCCTGGAATAGACTTCCTGAGCCTGTACGTCTAGCCCCGTCTTTAGCCGTTTTTAAGTCCAATCTCAAAACCCACCTCTTTACCTCTGCTTTTGATTCCTAACTCACTTGCCCTGTCCTTTATCCTCACCTCTTTTTCCCTTGCCCTTAATTGTTCTGTCTGTTTACCTGTCTTATCTAGATTGTAAGCTCTTTGAGCAGGGACTGTCTTTTATGTATGGTGTACAGCGCTGCATATGCCTTGTAGCGCTATAGAAATGATAAGTAGTAGTAATCAATTTCTAATCCACAGCAGAAAATTCCCTCCTATCCCATGACTCTTTAATTTTCTCAGGAGTCTTGCATGGCCTGGGTAGTAATTTCATTTTCTACACATGCCCACTACGTACCCTGGAAAATTTCTGGCGCACGGCGCTAAGTGGGCAGTAATCAGCATTGTACATGCGCTGACAATTACTGCCCGGTTAATGCATGAGACTTTACCGCTAGGTCAATGGGTGGCGGTAAAGTCTCAGGCCCAAAATGGACGCACGCAAAAGTTTTATTTTGCCAAACTTCCATTTTTGGCTAAAAAAAAGGCCTTTTTTGCAGGTATGCTGAAAAATGGACATATGTGCTTCCAATACACGTGTCTATACTAGCTCAGGCCACTTTTTGGCGCACATTATTAAAAGGACTCCTCAATAAACACATGGATAGAGAGTACTTAATATAATTGTATTATTATATGTAACTACCAAATAAAAACTTAGGGCCTGATAGTCAAAGCAGAAAGTGACATAACTGTGATCGAGTAATTGCTGCAGGGACGTGCATAAGTTAATTGGTAGCCCCATCCATCCCCCTCCCATGCTGCACCTATGTGGACATTCCCTTGCATTTACAAACTATTCCACATACACGCACCATTACAGAACAGTGCTTAGTCACCTAACTGCCACTTACACGCATGTGTTCACTTGTTCACTTACCTGTGAAAGTGCTGGTATTCTGTGAACACCCAGCTATAGAATTGCCCTTCACATATTTAGGCACAAGTTCTCATACCAGCCATAGATCTGATATAAGTATGAATTCCTAAGTTCAGCAGATACCTGGGTAGCTTTGAACCTTACCCATGTCCAACCCCTGTACACACCACCTTTGCAAATAAATGCTAAGTAATTTATGTAGGTATTTTCAGAATAGCACTTAGGCAGCTCGCTGGCATAAAACCATGTAAGTGCGCATATACCCATATATAAGTTAGTGTTCTAAACAATTACACATGTAATGAGTGTGTAAATGTTAATGCTTAGATTATGAAATTGCCCCGCTAATGACTGATTTATAAATTTTGATTGACTGATGCACAGTGGCACATCAGGACTTTATTCTCCAGCATCCTCCAGTATGGTAATGTAATTTAGAATGTTCTAGCAATTAAAGCCTCAGTATGTAATTTTATACCAAGGACTTATTTCATCCAGGAAACTTTTTAGCCCCGGGAAGTTAAATGACAGAAAAACTTCAAATAATTGTTATTAAATTAGGCATATGGGTTATATTCAGGTAACTTATACTCCCTTCCTCCTCTCCCAGATACTTGCCATGGCTTAAAAAATTACTTGAAGGAAGCATGTGGAGGCTGTGCCATCATCTTACCTTTTATGTCCCTTTATGCTGTACATAAATATCAATTCACCCAAATGCATACACAATGTTTATCTTGCATTCCTAAATATGGGCCCCTTTTACCAAGCTGTGGCAAAAGGGGGGCTGCATTGACTTCATGCGCCGAGGTCTGCTTTTACCGCAGCCGGGTAAAATGTAGGTCCTATTTTCTGCAGGAAATGGCTGTGCGGCATGAAAAACGTGGCCATTTTGGGGGAGAGCCATTATGGCCACCCAATGAGGTGGCTGTAAGGGCTCCCATGCTAACCCAGTGATAACCAGGCAGCATGCGACACTGTCCGATTACTGCTGGATACACACTGGCTCTACAAAAATAAATATATATTTGTAGCGCCAGATATGATGGCATGCTGAGGGTGGAAACTACTGCCAGACTACTGCGGTAGCCCAGTGGTAGTTCCTTTTTAGCCAGCAGTAAGTCTGCATTGGGTTTACCACCGCTTTGTAAAAGGGGTCCTAAATTCCTTCTTCAGGCATATTTAGTCTGGACTGGGACACTGATAAAATTGCACAGCTCCCATTATAACCTATGGAAACAAGTTTAACATCACAGCAGATACTGGTGATCGTTTACTGCCATGGCCCACCAAAAGGAATGTCCCTTTTGTGCACCTTTCCTTGTACAAGTATGGTTTGTGGACCTTCTTTACAAATATCAAGTAGAGGGGTTTTCCTCATATGCTCAAAGTCATGATACTGTTATTATACGTTAATGAACTACACAAGTATGAGATAAGGAGGTGACAGTCCCATGGTCAGATTGTCAGTTGTTGTTGACATCAACCAGATTGCTATGGAGCTGTCAGCAGGCTATTACTTCTGGGTATAAAATTCTGAAAAGAAACAGGACGTTAGTGAGTAGTTAGATATTGAAAAGGTCTATAGATTTTGAAGAGAAAGACATAAATCAGGAGATTGATACACTGGTAGAGGTTTGGAAACATAAGTTTATTAGGGCTGTGGATATGTTGACACCGCTACACAAAGTTTGTAAGAGGGAGGAAAGATTAGATTAATGTGGTTTCATTCGGGAATATTGTTGCTAAACATAGTAGCATAGTAGATGATGGCAGAAAAAGACCTGCATGGTCCATCCAGTCTGCCCAAGAAATGTGCCACTTTTTTGTGTATACCTTACCTTGATTTGTACCTGTCTTTTTCAGGGCACAGACTGTACAAGTCTGCCCAGCACTATCCCCGCCTCCCACCATCGGCTCTGGCACAGACCGTATAAGTCTGTCCAGCACTATCCCCGCCTCCCAACCACCAGCCCCGCCTCCCACTACCGGCTCTGTTATCCAATCTCGGCTAAGCTCCTGAGGACATCTAGACAATTAGAATGGAGGTGGAAGAAAATCATACTTTGAGGTCCCTCAAGCATTTCAAAGAACATCTTCTGTCCTATAGGGAATAAGTTTTGAAAGCAGAAAAGCTTTTTGTTTTAGACTAAAAGAATGCAGAAGGAAATAAATCTCAGCACCTGTTTGACTTAGTTAAAAAGCTGTCTAAGGCAGAGGATACTAATGCAATGAGAATGACCAGTCTAACAGCTAATGGATTAAACTATTTTTTAAGAAGACGAATGACATAAGAGTTGAAATGGGATATCATTCTCTAACAGAGAACTCAAATTCTGAGTTGATTACGGGCCATTTTCTATGGGTATGTTAGGTGAGGTTAGATCTACCTCTTCTCAGCTAGACCTTCTCTACTGGTTTCCTTAAGAAAGGTAGGGAATGGGTGGCCCTTCTGTTATTGAAGCAGGTGAATTCATCTTTGTCCAAAGGATAGGTTCCTTTTTCATTGAAACATGCAGTTGTATGTCAACTTTAAGTCTAGGTATTTTTATTTAAATTATTAAAAAAGTTACAAATCACAGAAAAGTCTTTGAACAGAACAATGAACAGTAAAATTCAAGATAAATAGCAACACACGAGGAGCAGCACAAATAAAGTAGTACACTGGAAACATCAAGATGGTTTGTCAGTAACATTTAAATACTTGATTAAAACAGACCATTTCGATGTATGCCCAATTTTAAAGGATGTTAGGCTGTTGCCATGTTTCATCACCCAATCTCTCAGTTAACTTATTTAAGTGAATTTATTGAGTGCTTTGTTTACAAACAGGTATAGGAATTTCTGGATCAAGTGGATATTTTTAACCCAAGCCAATCTTTATTCCCATTCATGCCACTCTATCAGTTACTCTCTTATCTGAACAGGAGAAGATGTTAAGAGTTATTTCTGTAAGAAAAGTGTTTCTTTTTGTGACCAATCTATTCAAGGTTTTCCTAATGTGGCACAGGCTACACAATTATGGAGGAAATAGTTCCTCCAGTTTACCAAGATTTCAAATATGTCGTCCTTAATCCTGGACAGATTGAATGTTTCCTACTTGTTGAAGAAGTACTTGTCCTCATGGGGGAGGGAAGTTTTGGGTCATTGTTTAGATTGCAGGTAATAAGGTAAATTCATTTCCAATTTGAAATAAACTTATTTATATTTTCTCTTTTTCATTTTTTCACTGTTATCCTTTATGTGGACTATATGTATTTCTTCTGAGTTTCTTTTTTGAACTGTTGTTCAAAAGTATGCAATAAAAAGCAAACACATTTCTCTGCCAAACCCTTCCAGAAGCCTAGGACTAGGGGGCGTGTAATGAAGCTAGAATGTGGTACATTTAAAACAAATCAGAGAAAATATTTCTTCATTCAACATGTAATTAAACTCTGTAATTTGTTGCCAGAGAATGTAGTAAAAGCGGTTAGCTTAGCGGGGTTTAAAAAAGGTTTGGATGGCTTCGTAAAGGAAAAGTCCATAGACCATTATTAAAATAGACTTGGGGATAATCCACTGTTTATTTCTAGAATAAGCTGCATAAAATGTATTGTACTGTTTTGGGATCTTGCCAGGTACTTGTGACCTGGATTGGCCAGTTGGAAACAGGATGCTGGACTTGATAGACCTTTGGTCTGTCCCAGTATGGCAATACTTATGTACTTATAAACCTAATTGAACTGAAAAATAAAGCAAGTACATTACTTTTATAATATCTGATAACATTCTTCACCAATAGAAAGCCTGAAACATGCAATAAAAACAACCACATCTCTCACTATCCCAAATTAACCCCCTCACAACCAAAATAATTCATCAAAAACCTCCCTCACTCTCATACACTAAAAAAAGAGAGATCATGTAAACATTAAAAAAAAAACCTATCCCTTCTGCTTGATTCTTCTTACAACTCCCCACAACTCAATGAAAAGCTTTACAAAAAACCAAGCATTTAAGGGCCTTTTTACTAAAACTTGGCTGCCTAACTGCTAGGCAGTTAAGGAATTCTCTGCTCAGTTGCAGGGAACAATTCCTGTCACTACAATTCCAATAATTCTCCTCTATGCTCTCCAAGATGTGTGCCTGGCCAGCTTCATGGGCATTGCTTCCTGCCTGTTCCTCCTCCCAGGATATCTGCCTGTTCAATTTCCAGGGTTTTCCAGGACCTTGCCAGCCTGCCTGCTCAGGTAAGGACAGTTTTCTTCTCTTTTCCTTCTTTACTTGGGAATAGGGGACACTAGCGTGCTTTTCCTACCTGATTTTTCCTCATCTCCTCAGACTATGACTGACCGAGCCAGTCACAACATGTAAGTTGCAGCAATTCCAAACAATATGTATGTACATCCTGGCATTTGCCACAACTTACACATGCACAGTTTTGCACTGCAGAACCTAAGTGGTCATGTTTCTAGTCATGTGCTCCACAGTGGAAACCAGAGGGGACTCTAGAGAGCATCAAAATAGCAGCCAGGAGGGAGAGAAATTTCTCCAGTACTGAGTAACCTCCTTTTCTGTCTGCCATATCTAAAGAGGGCACATTTTCAGCCCAGAGAGCAGTGCCCTGCACATTTCCCCTTACAGGCAGACAGCACATATATCCAAAAAGATGATACCTAAAGAAGGGGGAAAAGTACAGGAAACTCTGGTAATTTCTAATTATGTACCACCAATTGTCACAGGGAACAGCTGAATTCCAACCTTGTCTGTCAACAGGTCTCAGCCTACCAACTACCACAACACTGGTCCACTAAGTAAACCACTTTGTATCACTTTAAGGATGGCAGGGAACAGCCATGCCAGGGTGGGTATCTACTAATTATGATCCATCATCTTGTCCTGGATTTTTCAAAAATATGCAGAGGCATTGAGGTACTCAAAACATGGTTCCGGGCCATCCAGAAGACCCAGAAGGTTGTACTGCAGCAAATGTGACAATTAGCAGATAAAAGAGGTATGTAACAGGTCTTGGAGTGACAATAACAAAAAGTGGGTGTCTCTGATATTAGTGAGGACAGCAAAGCATAAGGACCTGTACAGGGCAAGGCTAGGACATACATGCTCACACCATACAGTATGGGCACTGGCCTCTCAGAAAGTGTACACACTGCCACAACCTTTTCTCACACACACTTGGGGAAAGGCAGTTCCCAATCCAGCTCTACTCATCCATCTACAAGAACATTACTGCACATGCAGGACTGCAGCTCCAGGCATACAGGGTCTAACACAGCATATACACTGGCATGTTCAAAACACCCATAGTGGTTGGAAGTACCAACAAGTACAGTATCCTATATATCAACATCCATGAAGAAACCACAGTAGAATGCCTGCCCATGGTAGCTGCCAAACAAACATCAACCCTACGTACACCATCTACAGGGGATCCCTTTGCCCATCAGTAAGAGCTCTAAGGAGTCCTAGAAAGTGCCTTTCACCAAACATATTCATAATGGCAGGAAAGGGAAGCTATGATGTAGACCTATCACTGTCACATCATGTATAAGAGTGCCGTGGTAGCTGTAGCCAAATTTACAGTGTTTGTGGCAACAGAGCAGCTGCTGTGAACAGCATTCAGCCTATCCTTCCTCCTCCCTGTCCTCAAATATTCACTGAGACCATAAATTTGTGACTGCACTACATGTTCATTTCTATAGTGTTCCCATGAAATCATCAAACATCACCTTTGCACAGTTTGCTGGTTCCCACTTAGCTTTAGAATTCAGAAAGCCCTCTTCTTATGTTATACTAAACCAAGCCCATGGCCAACAATGGCCAGTGTTTCGCTTGAGCTGCTTCGGAGCCCATGGACTAAACTGCAAAAAAGAAAAAAGGAATTTTTTTTTTATTGAAGCCTTCCCCTCATCGTGGAAGCAAAGTTGGTGGAGCAGTGGCCTAATGGTTAGTGTGGTGGGTTGTGGACCTGGGGAACTGGGTTTGATTTCTGCTGCTGCCTGACAGCAGTGGGTTGAGATCCTGGTTAACAAGGTTCAATTCCCTCTACAGCTCCGTGTGACTCTGGGCAAGTCACTTGGCTGTCCATTGCCCCAGGTACAATCTATAACTTAGATTGTAAGCCCATTAGGAACAGTGCAAAGTACCTGTAATAAAAATAGTAAGCCACATAGTTGTCTCAGGGATCAATTGTGGTATATCAAATTTTATAAATAAATAAAAATAAAACAAGTAGGTGGGGGAGGGGCTCAGTCCTTCTCATGATTCCTTTATAACAGAGAGGAAAAAAGAAGTACAGCCTTTCAAAAGCTTAGAGGTGGTGTTACTAGGACCAGCTGGGTGAATTGGTCACCACAATTTCCCTCTCTCTCTCTCTCGCCATCTCTTTGTGTATGTGTGTGTGTGTATTTTTTGTAGCATGGACCCTAAATGATACCAAAAGAGAGTACAACCAAAAAATGAACAAATAATACATACATACATACATACATACATATATATATATATATATATATATATATATATATATATATATACAGTGGTGGAAATAAGTATTTGATCCCTTGCTGATTTTGTAAGTTTGCCCACTGACAAAGACATGAGCAGCCCATAATTGAAGGGTAGGTTATTGGTAACAGTGAGAGATAGCACATCACAAATTAAATCCGGAAACTCACATTGTGGAAAGTATATGAATTTATTTGCATTCTGCAGAGGGAAATAAGTATTTAATCCCTCTGGCAAACAAGACCTAATACTTGGTGGCAAAACCCTTGTTGGCAAGCACAGCGGTCAGACGTCTTCTGTAGTTGATGATGAGGTTTGCACACATGTCAGGAGGAATTTTGGTCCACTCCTCTTTGCAGATCATCTCTAAATCATTAAGAGTTCTGGGCTGTCGCTTGGCAACTCGCAGCTTCAGCTCCCTCCATAAGTTTTCAATGGGATTAAGGTCTGGTGACTGGCTAGGCCACTCCATGACCCTAATGTGCTTCTTCCTGAGCCACTCCTTTGTTGCCTTGGCTGTATGTTTTGGGTCATTGTCGTGCTGGAAGACCCAGCCACGACCCATTTTTAAGGCCCTGGCGGAGGGAAGGAGGTTGTCACTCAGAATTGTACGGTACGGTACATGGCCCCATCCATTCTCCCATTGATGCGGTGAAGTAGTCCTGTGCCCTTAGCAGAGAAACACCCCCAAAACATAACATTTCCACCTCCATGCTTGACAGTGGGGACGGTGTTCTTTGGGTCATAGGCAGCATTTCTCTTCCTCCAAACACGGCGAGTTGAGTTCATGCCAAAGAGCTCAATTTTTGTCTCATCTGACCACAGCACCTTCTCCCAATCACTCTCGGCATCATCCAGGTGTTCACTGGCAAACTTCAGACGGGCCGTCACATGTGCCTTCCGGAGCAGGGGGACCTTGCGGGCACTGCAGGATTGCAATCCGTTATGTCGTAATGTGTTACCAATGGTTTTCGTGGTGACAGTGGTCCCAGCTGCCTAGAGATCATTGACAAGTTCCCCCCTTGTAGTTGTAGGCTGATTTCTAACCTTCCTCATGATCAAGGATACCCCACGAGGTGAGATTTTGCGTGGAGCCCCAGATCTTTGTCGATTGACAGTCATTTTGTACTTCTTCCATTTTCTTACTATGGCACCAACAGTTGTCTCCTTCTCGCCCAGCGTCTTACTGATGGTTTTGTAGCCCATTCCAGCCTTGTGCAGGTGTATGATCTTGTCCCTGACATCCTTAGACAGCTCCTTGCTCTTGGCCATTTTGTAGAGGTTAGAGTCTGACTGATTCACTGAGTCTGTGGACAGGTGTCTTTCATACAGGTGACCATTGCCGACAGCTGTCTGTCATGCAGGTAACGAGTTGATTTGGAGCATCTACCTGGTCTGTAGGGGCCAGATCTCTTACTGGTTGGTGGGGGATCAAATACTTATTTCCCTCTGCAGAATGCAAATAAATTCATATACTTTCCACAATGTGATTTTCCGGATTTAATTTGTGATGTGCTATCTCTCACTGTTACCAATAACCTACCCTTCAATTATGGGCTGCTCATGTCTTTGTCAGTGGGCAAACTTACAAAATCAGCAAGGGATCAAATACTTATTTCCACCACTGTATATATATATATATATATGTATGTATGTATGTATGTATTATTTGTTCATTTTTTGGTTGTACTCTCTTTTGGTATCATTTAGGGTCCATGCTACAAAAAAGCTACTGCACTATCGAGGCAATCAGTATTTCCATCCCACCACCACCTACCTCCTCATCCTATTTCTGGAGCCATCAATGTGTGATGAGTGCTACACGTTCACCTTTAGATTGTCCTCATAATATTGCCATTGCTGTGGTTTTTGATTCCTACTACAATAGAGGACAAATCTTGCCAAAACACTGTCAAGAAGTGATATATCCTCCTCTCTGATGCTCTTAGCCATGTGTTAGTCCTGCATAACCATCTCTACTTGCACCATATTATTACACTTATGCTTCCCTGTCAACAGGTTTGAGGTCTGCCAGAAGCTCCTCACAGGAGCAAGAGGATGAAAGGGGAAGGAGCTGTAGAAGAGGACAGAGAGGAGGAGGAGGAGGAAGCAGCAGCAGCTGTAGACAAAGAAGAAGACAGGGCAAAGGGGGCTGGAGAGGAAGAAATGGACTCAGTCCAGGGTGGAAGGGGGAAAATGGGGAGAAAGTGAGATGGACTCAGGGGAGGGTAGAGGTGGTAGATAGGGGAGGGTGGAGGGGGAAATGGGAAGAAGGGGAGATAGATGGGGAGGGTGAAAGGGGGAGATGGACTCAGGGGAGATGGATGGGGAAGGTAGAGGGGAGATGGATGTGGGGGGCAGAAGGGGGGAGAGAGTGAGAGAGATGTCAGATGAGGTAGAAGATAGGGAAGGAGAGATGTCAGGGGGTGGAAGGGTTACAAGAAGTGATGGATAAGATGGGGGGTTTCTAGGATTGGTGGATCCATGTGGGAGAGACTATGGGAGGAATGTGAAGAAGATGATAAATGAGAATAGAGTACAGAGGGTAGAATGTGGTAATGAAGAGCAGATGAAAGATAAAAGGGAATAGGAGGATGGGAAATGTTAGAGCTAGAGTAAGACAGAAGGAGGTATAAAGTTTCTTCAGAGTTGTTCTGTTTTACTTAAATAGATGTTTTCATGTTTTAGGTCCAGTATAATATTTGTAGTGCTTCCCTTCTGGATTATGTGGTATAAGGAAGAAACATGCAGTTGCATCAGACCAGTTCCTCCTCCTCTTCTAGCCTGAGCTCAACTGCTTATTCGAACTACGTGGCTGTATAGAGTCTGCATGGTTCAAATAAGCAGTGGGCCTAGGATGGTAGAGGAAGAGGAAATGGTCTGATGTATAGCTGCTTGCTTCTTCCTATGCCACATGATCCGGGAGAAAGACACGGCAAGGTGGGGGCAAGAAATAGAGAAAGATATTAATGCACGCTGGTGGTGCATTAATATCCACACAGTCCATTCACTTTGAATGGGCTGTGTTGACATTGCCACATGGCTTAGTAAAGGTGGGAGAACATCCCGAAATGTTTTATGCAGAAATTTTCAGTTTGTGCTGAATTCTCCCATGAGTAATAAGTACATTTCTTGCTGTTTGTATCACAGCATTGGTGCTACTGTTGTGTGACTTGTTTGCTAAATGCATATTGAGTTTGAGTTTTCTTCAGGTTTTGAATTCAATCACAATGGGTGGGTGGGTGGATGAATGGGGACACATGGCCCCTGGCCCTACGGCAAATGCATCTCTGTTTCTCCTTCTTTGGGGGTTCTGCTACATCAACTCTGTTTTTTTTGTTTTGTTTTCAGTTTCATCTATGTCTACTTTTTTGTTTCTAATTTGTAGTCTATTATTATTATTATTATTAATTTTGACTAAGGGCCCTGTTACTAAGCCACACTGTAGGCATGCTATCGTTTTTAGTTCACGCTAAAAATTAGCACGTACTAATGGTAGAGACACCCATATTGGGTGTCTCTAGCATTAGCGTGCACTAATTTTTAACGCACGCTAAAAATGCTAGTGCACCTTAGTAAAGAGGGTCCTAAGCAGTGGTGTGCTGGAGCAGGCTCTCACAGGCTCGCAAGAGCCGGTTGTTAAGTTTTTAAGAATTTTGGGAGCCGGTTGTTAAAGTAGGGCCCTCCATGGCTACTTTAACAACTGGCTTCCAAAATGTGGGCTTGGGCCCCCTGCTGAATTCTGTTTTACTTTGCTGGTGGGGATGCTGAGCCCTGCCAGCCAAGTAAATGGACTGCTGCTGCTCCCTGCTCCTTGTTTCCAGCTCTGAGCAGCAGGCTGGGACTTCTCGAGCACGTGAGAGAATTTCCAGCATGCTGCTCAGAGCAAGACGTTGGGAGTGGTGGCAGTCCATTTATTGGCTGCCAGCAAAGATATGCCTAGCATGCCCGCACGAAGGGAGGGAGGAGAGAGAGGCAAGTGTTGCTCCCCCTCCCCAGCCACCCCTGGCCCTTCCAACTGCAGAGCTGGCTATGTCCGGAGAAAGAGCCTGTTGTTAAAAATTTACCAGCACACCCCTGGTCCTAAGAAATGGCCTTTGTTTTCCTTGTATAAAAGAGATGAGGGATTCTGTTGATATATAGGTTCTGTATAGGAATCTGAAGCAGTCTATCTTTTCCAGCTGGAAAAAAGCCCTTGAACCTCCTCTCCTTAATAAAATACACTCCCCTCCTCTGCACCCCCAGCTAGTCTGTGGCAACCACCAGCAGCAGAGGGCTCAACCTTGGAAGAATGGACTGGACATTTCTCTTTTGTTCATGTTTCAGTGCTTCAAGCTGTTTGGCGTTAGCTTTCTGTGCATATAATTTATAAATGTATGACTCATATTTATTTTCATGATTTCATAATAATTGCTTTATTGTTTTCTATGACTCCCAACCCCTTACTCCCTGATTGTAGTTCTGTGGAGGAGCTGGGGCAGTGGTGATGGTGAGGGGCACCATCTCAACCTTCACCTCAGGCACCAGATTGCCTTGGGCCACCCCTGATTACCTGCTTTTTATGCTTACCCAAACTATGCACAAGTAACAAGAGAAATAAATTTCACAAATTATTTTCTAATGCATAAACTTAATTTCCTTGTAAAATCATTTCTTTACTAACACTATAAGCTGACCATTAATGTGCTTGAAAACAATCTTCAGGTTCCTTTCTCATAGAATCTATTTTCTGCACATCACAAGTATGATTAAAACGCTGCTGCATCTTCATCATACCCAACAGTGCCTGGAAATTCTTTAGAATCACCTAGATAGTATCCAAGCCAGAATATTATAATAATTTAATAGTGAGAGGCTAATTCCTAAGGAACTTATCATCCCAAATTTGGGGCCCTGTTTACTAAGGTGCGCTAGCATTTTTAGCACGTGCACAAAATTACTACTAGTACTTAGCATTTCTATAGCGCTACTAGACTTACGCAGCGCTGTACACTTGAACATGAAGAGACAGTCCCTGCTCAAACAAGGATATAAAGCTTGTCTGTGGAGATCGCTAAATGTGTAGGCGCCCATAGGAATATTGTGGGCGCCTACACAGTTAGCGCGTGCTAATGGTTAGCGCGTGCTAAAAGCACTAATGCGCCTCTAACGTGGCTTAGTAAACAGGGCCCATAGAGATTGCTACTACAGGTCTTGGCAGCCATTTTCTGAGCAGAATCAGCACGGGCAGGAGCAACTGGGGATCAGTTCTGCTCTGACTATACCCCTATACTACCAGATATTGTAAGGTAGGCCTGAGGATGGCACCTACAGGTGGGCAGGGGGGAAGGCAACTCCTGTTTGGAGGGGAGGATGAGGGAGGGAGACAAAACAGGACAAAGCACAAATTTTCGGCTTCCACCTAAAAGACAGTCTGATTCAGCCGAAATTGAAACCATGGCCATAGCTTTTTGACCGAGACCGGGCAGAAAAATTATTTTGAGCCAGTTTCAGCACCGAAACTGAAAATCAGTCAGCCTTTACATTTATATATGTGAAAATGACCACTCTTGGTAACTGTTTATATGTAAAAATAGGATGGAGTCGGTCCAGAGGATGGCTACTAAACTGGTCAGTGGTCTTTGTCATAAAGCATATGGGACAGACTTAAAGACCACAATATGTATACTTTGGAAGAAAGGTGGGAGAGGGGAAATATGATAGAGACTTTTAAATATCTCTGTGGTATAAATGTGCAGCTAGCAAATCTCTTTCAATTGAAAGGAATCTCTGGAATGAGGGGGCATAGGATGAAGGTGAACAGGGACAGACTCAGAAGTAACCTAAGGAAATACGTCTTCATGGAAAGGATGGTAAATGTGTGGATCGGCCTCCCGGTGGAGGTGGTGGAGACCAAGACTGTATCTGAATCTAAGGAAGCTCAGGACCAGTACATAGAATCTGTAAGGGAAAGGAAGGGATAGTAGATGACATGGATGAGTAGACTGGATTGACCATATAGTCTTATTCTATCTTCATTTTTCTATTTTTCTGTTTAAATTCTCTCTTGGCCTCGTGTTTTTTAGTGGCTGCAGAGTCTACTCCTGCTACAGTTATATTAGTCATGGTTTTCTCTACCTATGATACATGCCACTCATGTCCATGCTACCATTTCCCAGAGATCTGACGATACGGTCCCCGAAGACAGACATACAGCTAGCACTGCTTATATATGATGTCGGACTGAATCTGGGATGTTGGTAGAAGAGCTATGGAAACACTGGGTCATGACATAGTTATAGATTGAATGTGTGCTGTATCTCATTTTAATACACAACCTGTGTGTATAACCTACCTTGTGACGACACAGAAAGCTAAGTTACCGTATGCAGCACTTCTGGTGCTGTGTCTCTGTATCACTTTGTTCTTCATTAATCTGTCTATTCTCTTCAGGGCTTTTGAATTACACATCTACATCAGTGAAAACAAATTGAGTGTCACCAAAAGTGCTTTTATTAATAGCACAGCATCCTTATAACCTAGAACTGCTTAATCAGTGGCATAGCTGCCTTATATCATCTGTTCCATGATACAGATACTGAGGGACATGAAACCCTGTGGCGACATTTCATAGCTTATGACTGTAGGGAAGCAAAGAACGAGGTGGAAGTTGGAGCCAGGATCTGCATGTAAGAATGACAGGGATACAAGTGATAGGAAGGAGAAAGGCCAGAGCGGAGGACCCCAAATAAAAGCTACCCATAGAGATAGCGCCCATGTGTGACACTTCATGTGTTGCTCTACATGCATATAACCAATATAACCAATACTATTAAAGAGGCCCATTATAAGGGAGAGTAGCTGTTCAAAACAATATACATCTATTTTCTTTTATCAAAAGGGAAAAGACCTCAGTGGCTCTCATGTCCCCATGTATGGAAAATATGGAAGAACCTCACAAGGTTACCACCATCATTGGTCATAAAAATCCTCTTAAATCTTTTTGTATTACTTATATTAATTACACCATGTTACAACACACAATATATAAATGCCCACATTCACAATATTAATATTTTCAATCATTAATAGGTGCCATAATCCTTTTAACAGCTACCTATTTAAAATATCAAGTATTGTTGAAACTACATAGCACTTACCTTAAAGATTATATTACACTGTGCTCCGAGGCTCTACGGAACTGTCCGTTTCACTAAAAATAGCTTCATCTGGAGCCAACACCACAGGAAGGCTTCTACTGGCAGGGCTTGGGGACTCCCGCAGTCCAGGTATGTTAGATGGCGGTGGGGGTTGAGAGCGGCGTACAACATGCTGCGATGTCAGACTCCGTCCAAAACTGGAAGGGAAGGGATGCAGCTTTTAACAGCACAGCACGAGGAAGAAAACTTAAGACCTCGGCTGGGCTGAAGTAAAAGGCACCGGCAGGCAGGAGGAAGCGGACCTCGGCGGGGGTAGGTGACGGCGGGGGAGGGTTGACGGTGGTAGGGGGGTCCAGGGCAAAATCTGCGGGGGCCCAGGCCCCTGTGGCCGTATGCAGATACGCCCCTGGGAAGGGCTAAAGTGGCTAGGGCTCTTCAGTTTGGAGAAAAGACGGCTGAGTGGAGATGTGATAGAGGTCTATAAAATAATGAGTGGAGTGGAATGGATAGAACTTTAGCATCTGTTTACGCTTTCCAAAAATACTAGGATAAAGCTTCAAAGTAGTAAATTTAAAACGAATTGGAGAAAATGTTTCTTCACTCAGTGTGTAGTTAAACTCTGGAATTCGTTGCTAGAGAATGTGGTAAAGGCGGTTAGCTTAGCAGAAAAGTCTATAGACCATTATTAAATTGGACATGGGGAAAATCCACTATTTCTGGGATAAGCAGCATAAAATGTTTTGTATTCTTTTGGCATCTTGCCAGGTATTTGTGACCTGGATTGGCCACTGTTGGAAACAGGATGCTGGGCTTGATGGACCTTTGGTCTGTCCCAGTATGGCAATACGTATGTACTAATAATTGGGCGCTAACAGTCAACTATCGGTGTTAATTGACAACAATTAGAATTTACATATGCATCTTCCTAGTCAGGATTCTATAAAGATGGGTGCGTAAATTTTCTGCACGGATCCAAAAAGGGGGCATGGTCATGCATGGAAGGGGCATGGTCAGATCACAGGTGTTCCTGGAAATTGCGCGCAGTGATATAGAATATGGTAAATTTGTGGCTAATTTAGGCACAAGGTGTAAATTCTTGCACCCCAAATTGGGTGCGGACCTTGGCATTAAGCACTATTTTATAAACTGCGCTAAAGACTTGCAATCAGATCTTCTCTAGTTCGCAAATCTATAGTAAGACAAATAATGTTGCCTTTTGTATATAATTTATATCAGCTGTAAATGACTATGTTTACATGTCCCACCTTCCACATGGACGTGCTTTGTAAAATATCTTTTTGTGTAAAACCACAGCATCACCCATGCCATGCCCCCAGTTGCCTCTTTTAAACATGTGGAAACATAAATGTGGCTGCTACACTCGTGTAAATTGCCATCTTTCTAAAATTTTGATTTTTACAGTGCAGTTTATATATATATAAATGCCAAATTTTCCAAGTGGAAGTCTCATATAAACCTTCTCAAGTGAGCTCCACAGTATATGGGCTTACTGTGGATATATAAGAGAAATATTAATAAAAACTAAAAATACATAAAAAGATTTATGGACTCATAGGACTATGATTACAACATAATGAGAGTTTATTAAATGCTGAATAGTGCATTGAACATATATATGATTGACAGTCCAATGTTAAAGATTTTGACAATTTATTTGGGTATTAATGAAGATGAAATAATAAATGTTGACATGTTTAGTAAGAGATCTTTATAAAATAAGCATATAATAGGTGATTTTTTGTAAATTTCACATAGGCTTCCTGTTATGAAGTTACTCTCTTTCCCCCTGACTGGTTCTATTTTTGAAACTGCATTAGGGCAATAATGTGTTATTGGCCAAGTAACATGTATTAATTGACAATAACATCAGTTAGTTGCCAATAATGTAGTTTAATGAAAAATGAAAATAAATAAAGGTGTCCAATGCACTTTAAATAATAATGAGTTGTGTCCTATCCAACTGCATGCAAAGTAGATCATTATTATGCAAAATGAGTAATACAGCTTGCATTAAACTTCTTATGCTATATTATTCATGACAAGTTGATAGCATTGTCTGGAGCATTGGCCTGCTTAAGCATGAGCCCATGTCCCCAAGGATTCTTTTCAAGGGTTCAGTGAATGCCCCAAAATAGCTTCCCATCCTTTGATCCTTTCTAAAAGAAAAAAAGAAAACAAATCTAGGGCCAAAACTGGCTGCATTGGTGTGTGTAGTTTTCATTCCATGATCTCTACAGGATTTTTAAAATAAAAATACACACATATTAGAGGAGACTTATGCTCTCCCTTCCTCTGATTTGTTTTCCTACCGCCAGGTGAAACATTTGATGACTTCTCAGGGTTGGTTTCGTGATAATCCTGAGGACTGGGAACATCTGGAAAACTTGTGGGTGTCACTGAGCAAGTTAAAGGAACCAATTTCTATTTTGTATACATTTTTAGGTGGTTCTGGGTATACTAAGCACTCTCTTATGTGACATTGGGAGCAGGATTTGGGGTGAGGGGAGCTTACTAAGGGAGAATGGAAGTGGGTTTTTGTGGAAATATGGAAGTCTACTATTTGTGTTTTGATTAACAGGAATGCCTACAAAGTTGTCTCCTGATGGTATTACACTCTGGTTAAATTAAAGGCCATGCTTCCGGTGTCTGCTACTGATCTTTGTTGGCACTGTTTGAAGGACCGTGGAATATATTTTCATATTTGGTGGACCTGTGGACTGATACAGCCCTTTTTGGTCTACAGAGACTTGCCTGCTGGCCATTGGGCATGGCTGTGGGTTTCCATTAGTGCCCCAATCTTATTTATTTGTTGGGCATTTACAACCAACGGGGCCTGAGATGGCAGACGCATCTTAAAAGTATGTGTTTAGTCACTGCTAAATGTGAGATTGCTGCACATTTGAAACAAGCCTCGGGACCAACTGTGGAGGACTGGCTACAGAGATTGGAGCAGTTGGCCGAATTTGAGAAGCTGACTGATCGGTGCTTGGGCAAATTTGATCCTCTGAATGTGGCATGGACTCAGCTACAAGCTCTACTTCTTGATGGGGATGAGTTATAGGGATGGTGGTGGTTGGGAGTTTATGCTGGAATGTCTACTGAAGGAACTACCGGGGGCACCTATTGTGTGGGACTGTGCTTGAGGGGGATGGGTAGGGGGGGGGTTGGGGGCTATATTATATCGTTGGTTGCGCTTACCTTAACATAAGAACATAAGAGTAGTCATACTAGGTCAGACCAATGGTCCATCTAGCCCAATATCCTGTTTTCCAAACAGTGGCCAAGCCAGGTCACAAGTACTTGGCAGAAATCACAACTACATGTGTTAATATTTTAGTACCTGTGTTAATACTTTAATAACAGCATTTATGGATACAAAAAATAGACAAGAAAAGTACCCTCACATGTTTACACCTGCCAATATATGCATATGCTTTTTTCTTTAGGAACAAAGAGTATAGCAGTTCTTACAAATAGCTAATGTCATTCAGTTGATCCCAGGTTGAAGTAGTAGCTTACAAAAATATTCTATTGAACATGTGCAGGTGTTTTCTTGTCAGGATCATGGAAATATTTTTTCACTCAAAGAGCAATTAAGCTGTGGAACTCATTACCAGAGGATGAGGTAACAGCAGTTAGCATATCTGGGTTCAAAAATGTTTGGACAAGTTACTGGAACAAAAGTCTGTAGTCTGTGATTGAGATGGACTTGAGGGAAACTACTGCTTGCCCTGGGTTTGGTAGCATGGAATGTTGCTACTAATTTGGTTTCTGCCAGGTACTTATGACCTGGATTGGCCACTGTTGGAATCAGGATACTGGGCTAGATGGATCATTGGTCTGACCCAGTTTGGCTATTTGTATCTCAGATCTACTTTTTCTGTGGAGCTTAGCAGTCAATTTTCACTTACTTTACCTTGTAGGTGAACACTACCTTAACATTTGCAATATCACCAGGCTGTCACCTCATTTGGCTCTGCTTTTATTTTTTTCCTTTAGTAAAACCTTGTTAAGTTGCCTGTTGATATTCTAAGTTTTGCTAGCCACATTTTGCATGGTGTCCCAGAAAATGAAGAAGGTTGACAGCTTCAAAAAGTACACCGGATGTGGCAGCATCATCTCAGATACCAAAACATGCAATGTATGTTTGCTGTATCTAGGGCCTAGAAATGATACCTCTAACTGTTCCATCTGCTAGCAGATGATATCTAGGGGACTTTATGGCCATAAATAACATATAGAGAGGATCTTTTGTTCTCCTAAGTCTGGGTTAAGGTCCATTGGCATTGATGGAATCAGCCTCCAAGGATTCTGAAGCTGCATCAGATGCTGGTAGCACATCAGCATCAAGGTCAAATCATTAATTCTCAACATCGAGCATTTAAAGAGGACACTGAGACAAGACTTCTTTTTATGTCTTGCTCAATGTCAGTGAAAGATTCTTCTACATTGGCATCAATATTGAAGGATACCGGGGTCAAGGAATGTTGAGCAAAAATGAAGATGCCATGCTATCTGATCATGCACTCTTTATTTCAATAGTATTTGATAAAAGAGCTGGATGAGAAGATTCAAGAGATGTTGCATTGCTACTTAGCAAACATTGCTGTACTGGCAACAGCTGCATTGACATTGATGTGAAGGGTGATGCAATTTATTTATTTATTTATTGCATTTGTATCCCACATTTTCCCACCTCTTTGTGGGTTCAGTGTGGCTTACAATAAGACATGAATAGTGGAAATACATTTGTAATAACTTGGTTATAGGTTACATTGTGCAAGTTTTGTAAAACCATCGAAGAATCATTAAGAATATGACAATGGGAGATCAACATTGAAACGTTGGAAAGAGACAGTGGGAAGCTTAAAGGGCAGTGTTAAGACACAGAGATATATGGTGTACATATTCCTGTGAGTAAATGTATGAGTGATGTGGAATTACGGGGGATGAGGGTTAGGAGTGGATGTATGGAGCATTGATGATCAGTGAGTGTGGACTCTATGTGTTTTGGCTCTTGCCATAAATTGTTTCAAACAGATGAGTCTTCAGTAATTTGCGGAAGGAGGCTTGTTCATGAGTCATTCTTAGGTTGCGCGGCAGTGTATTCCAAAGTTGCGTGCTTGTGTAAGAAAAGGTTGACGCGTGTAGCGTCTTGTATTTCACGCCCTTGCAATTAGGGAAGTGGAGGTTGAGGTATGTTCTGGATGATCTTTTAGCATTTCTGGTTGGAAGGTCTATCAACTCGGACATATAGGCAGGGGCTTCACCATGAATGATCTTGTGGACTAGTGTGCATAACTTGAAAGTGACGCGTTCCTTAAGTGGAAGCCAGTGTAGTTGCTTTAGTAGTGGAGTTGCCCTTTCATATTTTGGTTTTCCAAAGATGAGTCTGGCTGCTGTGTTCTGGGCTGTTTGCAGTTTCCTCGTCACTTGCTCTTTACAGCCTGTGTATAGTGAGTTACAGTAATCCAGATGGCTTAGGACGAGGGATTGCACTAGGTTGCGGAAGACGAATCTTGGGAAGAATGGTTTAATCCTTTTCAATTTCCACATGCAGTGGAACATCTTCTTGGTTGTGTTATTTGCGTGAGTTTCTAGAGTTAGGTGGCGGTCAATAGTGACTCCAAGAATTTTTAGAGTTTCTGAGATTGGAAGGTTTTGGTTTGGTGTGCTTATCTCGTTGAATTCATTTGTATTGTATTGGGAGGTGAGTATTAGGCATTTGGTTTTTTCTGCATTTAGTTTCAGATGGAATGCATCTGCCCAGGTGTTCATGATATATAGACTTTGATTGATTTCGTTGACGATTTCTTTGATGTCTTGTTTGAAGGGGATGTATATCGTCACATCATCAGCGTATATGTGTGGGTTAAGGTTATGGTTTGATAGTAGTTTTGCTAGAGGGATCATCATAAGGTTGAAGATAGTTGGTGAGAGGGGTGATCCTTGTGGAACTCCACATTCAGGTGTCCATGCCTTGGACGTGGTTGAATTTGATGTGACTTGATACGAATGCAATATTAGGAAACCCTTGAACCAGTTCAGGACGTTTCCTCCAATGCCAAAGTATTCCAGTATGTGCAGTAAGATTTCGTGGTCGACCATGTCAAATGCACTTGACATGTCAAATTGTAGTAGGAGTATGTTGTTACCAGTTGCTATGATATGTTTAAATTTGGTCATAAGGGTGACTAATACTGTTTCAGTGCTATGGTTCGACCGGAATCCTGATTGGGCATCGTGCAGTATTGAATGTTTGTTTAGATAGTTTGTGAGTTGTTTGGTTACCATTCCTTCGGTTATCTTGGTTATTAGTGGAATGGATGCTACTGGCCTGTAGTTGGTTATTTCGCTTGTGTTTTTCTTTGTATCTTTAGGAATTGGGGTGAGTAAGATTTTTCCTTTTTCTTTTGGGAAGAGTCCGTTTTGTAGCATGTAGTTTATATGGATCGTTAGGTCTATTATGAATTGTTGAGGAGAAGATTTCATGAGGTTATTTGGGCATGTGTCTAGTTTGCAGTTGGATTTGGCATATCTTTTGAGAGTCATTGAGATGAGGTCTTCTGATATTGGTTCAAATTCAGTCCAGGTTCTGTCTGCTGGGTATGTTTCTTCTTCTGGATCTAGACAGTCCAAAACTTTCTTCTTCTGGATCTAGACAGTCCAAAAACTTGGGAGCCAATCCTAACCCCATGAACCTCCGGATGTTCTTGCACTTCCCTCAAAAATGGGTCCAGAGTTAGAACAAACAAAAAAGGGGACAAGGGGCATCCGTGCCTGGTACCCCAATAAATAGCAAACTCCTCCGATAAACCTCCATTAACCAGAACCCTAGGTTTCAGCCCAGAATACAAGGCATGCACAACCATCCCAAATGTGCCCTCTATACCATAGTGGTGTAACACTCAAAACATAAAATCCCAGCATACATGGTCAAAGGCTTTTTCAGCATCAAAGCTGATTGCGAGCAAGGACGCCTTGTCCCGATGTATCTGTTTCAAGAAGCCAAGGTTTTCCTGACATTCTTTGTCTGTGTACTGCTCTTTAACAAACCCTACCTGATAATTCAGCAATATAGAGTAGAGCATCCTAGCCAACTGGTTAGCCAAAATTTTGGCCAACAGTATAATTTCTACACAAAGCAGAGAAATGGGGCGATACGATTCAGGAAGCAAAGCATCTCTCCCCAGTTTCAGAAGAACAGTGATCTGGGCGACTGAGAGACTAGCCAGGACAGACTGAAGGGTGGAGGAAACTCCCCCTTGTAAGAGCTTATAAAACTCGGCTTGGAGCCCATCTGGTCTCGGAGCCTTGCCAAGTGCACTCTGCTGAATCGCCGACTTGACCTCTTCAAAACTAATTGGGGCATCCATAAGAGTCTGGTCCACCACAGAGTTCTGGGGCAGATCTATGTTAGTTAAATAGGTATCCGCATCCAGACCCAGGTCTTGAGGCTGAGAGTACAACTGCTGATGAAAAGACTTAAAAAGGTAGCAGATCTCTCCCTCAGAATAAAGCCACTTCTCATCCTGGCCCCTCCCAAGATTTAGTCATGCGAACTAACAGTGCCTCATTTGTATACCCAGATTTGTACGGTTGATATTTAAAATACTGTGTCAATTTTTTTCCCCAACCGATGAAGAATTTTATTCATGGTTGCTTGATTACAGCTGAAACTTATTTTGTTGGGTAGGATGAGAGCCAAAAACTTGCCTAACTAAACCTGCGATTCATTTTAATTCAATTTGTGACCAGAGACTTCTCCATTTGCTTCCTGTTAATGGCACTACAATGTTCAATAACTGTTCTATTCAGTGCACATCTTGTCTTTACAATATACATAAAATTGCAAGGACAGTAACAAGCATATATTACTCTTTCACTCTTGCAACTGGAAAAATGTCTCAACACATATTTCTTCCCAGTTACAGGATGTCTTATAAATCTGGTGACAGCATTGACAGAGCACACAGAACAATTCCCACAGGGATAATGCCCCTGTGGGTTCATGGATTTCACAGTTGGGTTACTCATGAAAGCTGAAGGCATTAAAACGTCTTTCAAATTTCTGCCTCTTTTGTAAGTGATCAGAGAGTGTATCCATAGTGGTTATAAAATGACAATGCTTCCTCAGGATTCCCATAATATCATTAGACAAATGATTAAATTCCAGTGTATAAACAATCTTATTGTTAATATGTGGGATTGCTTTGTGCCAAGGCCACCTTTTACTGTCACCAGTAAAAGTGAGTTTTTCCACACAGGAGGCAGTAAATGGCTGTGTGGTAATTAAAAGATTGCTGAATGACCATTTACTGCTGGATCCCTTATCACTCCTGTTAGGAGGTGGTGAGAGCTTTGGTGGTAATCGGGCAGCAATTACTGCCCAGCACACTCCCTGGTGCTGGAAAAGGAAAGTGTATTTTCTAGCGCTGGAAATGACGCGTGGGAAAACCAGAACTACTGCTGGGCTCCTGGGCAAGCCCAGCACTAGGGCCGAATCACCACATGCCAAGCTGGCACTACTGCTCTTTCATAAAAGGACTCTTTAGTAAGGATCTCCTTCCTAACTCTGTCTTTTGCTCTTTGAAAACAATCATCAGTATATCTCTCAGGATATCCTCTTTCCAACAATCTAAACTTAAAGTTTCTTGCTCTTGTCTCATATGTGGTACTCTCTGAACACACGTGTTTAATTCTCAGAAACTGGCTGCATATTTTTTGGTGCAGATCTAAGGCTCTCTATTGCTGACATGAAATCATGACAAACACAGAAGATACTTAGATGAAAGGAAGTGAAATTAAAGATGAAATAAATGTGATATTGCACCAGCAATAGAAAAGTGATGGACTGAACTTTATACATTTTACTGGTAAAAAGAGTCTATACATTATGAAATTAATATGAGATGAAATTAGATGGGCTTTGTTGTCTTTATATGTCCGTATATTCAGATATTACGATCATATTCTGTACAAACTACCTTGACACCAGGCTGTTCTATATTAATATCTTTGAAAGACATTCTATCTAATGAAAAAAGTTCAGGTAACTTTCTTTTCTTAAAATTTTGGTTGCTAGCTAGTTATCAAAAAATATCGCCTAGGAGATATGAGATATTTTAAGAATGCCTTAAGGTAATTTTAAATGCTCAGCATAAATGTGGGCATGTGATTTCTTATGTATATAATGTAACCTTTCTGCTATGAAAAAAGATTATTAGCTTTCTACTTTTGTCTTATGAAAAACTAATAAAACAGGAAAGTCAATTATTTTTGATAAAAATTGTTTTTACTTTATCCGAGTCTGCATTTCAAAAATCAAAAACAATATGTTTTATAAATAAAACAAACTGCAGAACACTGTTCTTTATTTATAAGTTTATAGTAAATAAAATGTATGTAGCCTAAACTATTCTGTTGTACTGAGTTCACATAACTGAACAATGTTGAGATACCCATAGAAGAGGGCATACATTCTGGACCAAATTCTATAAATAGTGCCAAAAAATCAGCACCAAATTTAGGCATAGTTTATAGAATATGCTTAGTGGCAGTTCTTGTGACTAAAATTTAGGTGCACCCATTTAGGCCACCTAAAACCAGGCCTAAATACCTGTGCCTAAGTTAGGCGCAGATCGGGTGTATTCTATAATAGTGCGCATAGTTTTTTGAAATGCCCATGACCTGCTCGTTCCACACCCATGGCCATGCCCCCTTTTCAGCTGTGCACATTAGAATTTACATGCACCACATTATAGAATATGCATAGAAAGTTGTACACGTAAATTCTAATTAAAGCCAATTAGTGCCACGAATTGGTTGCTAAGCACCAATTATTGGCGCTGATTGGCTTGTTAATTAAAGTTGTGTGCACAATTTGGCCATGTAGCCAAATTAGTGCACACAACTTAAGGTGCCATTTATAGAATTTGGGGGTTAGTGCCTATCTGTAGATATGAGGATTTATACCAAGTAAACCCTGGTGTGAATCCTTGCATCTAAATTAGGCATGGATAACCCTTGTTCTATAACAGCGTGCATAAATTCTAGGAACATCCCTGATCCTCCCATGACCCTCCCATGGCTGCTCCCCTTTTCAGAGCCTCATGACTAAAAATGTGCACTTAAATTTCAATTAAGGCCAATTATTGATGATTGATTGTTAGCATCTAATTATCAGCACTAATTGGCTCAGTAATAAAAAAATTATACGCCCAATTTTAAGTACCATTTATAGAATTTCGGGGTTTGTGTAGTCCTAAATGATAGTGTATTATTTTATTTATTTACTTAGCCAAATTTGTAATCTGTCTTTCCAGAAGCAAACCTGGCCAAGGCAAGGTGAAAAAATCCAATATAAAAATAATCAACTTAAAAGCATACAAAATAAGAACCTTATAAGGATTATTTATTTATTTATATAAAAGACTTACAGATCTAATTCCCAGGAGCAAAAGAGAAGTCACCTAAGGGGTCTTTTACTAAAGATTAGCTCGAGTTATCTGCAGCAAGGCCCATTTTATTCCTATGGGCCTTGCTGCAAATAACTCGAGCTAAACTTTAGTAAAAGACCCCCCTAATGTGGAGTGGAGGAGTGGCCTAATGGTTAGCGCAGTGGGCTCACACTCTAAGTAGACTCAGTAACACACTAACAATGTGCACACTAACCCAATACCCAACATATAAAGAATTGCCGTGGAGGGGCATAATCGAATGGGGCGTCCTCGCAGGACGTCCCCGCAAAGGGGTGGGGAAACCTGTATTATCGAAACAAGATGGGCGGCCATCTTTTGTTTTGATAATACAGTCGGGGACGCCCAAATCTCAACATTTAGGTCGACCTTAGAGATGGTAGTCCGCGATTTTCGGCAATAATGGAAACCGAGGACATCCTTCTCAGAAACGACCAAATCCAAGCCCTTTGGTCGTGGGAGGAGCCAGCGTTTGTAGTGCACTGGTCCCTCTCACATGCCAGGACACCAACCGGGCAACCTAGGGGGCACTGCAGTGGACTTCAGAAAAAGCTCCCAGGTGCATAGCTCCCTTACCTTGTGTGCTGAGCCGCCCAATCTGCCTTGACACCTTTTTGATGCTGCTTTTAACTCCTAACCCTTATCCACTTGTTCAGAACCCTTGTTTTATCATCCTCACCTTAATATTCCCTTATCTCTTGTTTGTCCTGTTTGTCTGTCCTAATTAGATTGTAAGCTCTGTCGAGCAGGGACTGTCTCTTCATGTTCAAGTGTACAGCGCTGCGTACATCTAGTAGCGCTATAGAAATGAAAATAGTAGTAGTAGACCTGAGCTGACTTCCAACCACAATGTGCTTGCTGTCTGTCCTGACCTGAGCTGACTTCTGGCCATGTTGTGTTTGCTGCCTGCCTTGACCTGTGTTGACTTCTGACCACACTGTGTTTGCTGCCTGCCTTGACCTGTGCTGACTTCTGACCATACTGTGCTTGCCGCCTGTCCAGACCTGAGCTGACTTCTGACCATGCTGTGTTCACTGCCTGCCATGACCTATGCTGTCTTCTGGCTATGCTGTGCTTGCTGCCCATCCTGAACTGTGTCTGACTGCTGACCTCTTTGTGCCCCTGTTGGAGGACTATGGCTGCCTGAACCCGGAGGCTTAACCTTCTGGGAATGGCAGTTGGTTTAGATTAAGAACCCGGGGGCTTCATCAGCCATCTCTTGACTGCCTTGGACAAGGACATAAGGGCTCACATCTTCCAGTTCCACGGTTGAACGCTACAGATTGTCGAAGCTATGAGCACCGCCAAAAAGCCTACACTTCTGGACATTGACCAGGCCCTGCAGTGGCAACAAAATCAACTACAACATTTTTCTGAATTTCTACAGGATATCTGTGCACAACTAACAGCTCTGCGAACCTCTCTCCCAGCAAGTCCGCAACCCATAATTCCACCTACTGCCATGATTCGAATACCGGACCCTCCTTAGTTTGATGAAAACCCACAAGCTTTTAGGGGGTTCTTGAATCAGTGTCAGATGCACTTCGAACTACAGCCTGGTAATTTCCCTTCTTACTGGATTAAAATTACCAATATTGTATTCCTTCTTTTGGGTCAAGCCTTGATGTGGGCTTCTCGCCTTTGGGAGAAACAGGATCCTATTCTGTCTGATTTACCTGCTTTTCTGAACTATTTCTGACTCATTTTTGATTAGCTCTGTCCTCTGTGGCCGGTGACCTGCTGCACCTCCATCAAGGTTCCCTTACGGCAGGGGCATATGCCATTCAATTCCGGATACTAGCTTCGGAGTTGAGGTGGAATCAGAAGGCCTTAGTGGCCATTTTTTGGCAAGGGCTGGCGGGGAAGATTAAAAATGAATTGGCCAGGTGGGAACTTCCTACCACCTTAGATAAACTCATTACGATGTGTATCTGGATTGACAGACGTCTTCAGGAAAGGACCCAAGAGAGGGAGGTTTCTCGCCTACTTCCACGTCTTGTGCCCCGGTTCCAACAGCCGGTGTCACTGGCTGGAAGTCGTCCTGCTATCCCTGAGCCCACCGAGGAACCTATGGTAGTAGGCTGCTACCATCTCTCTGAGGAGGAGAGACTCCGGCGGTGAAAGAACAACTTATGCCTGTATTGTGGTGAAGTAGGGCACTTTGTAACTAAATGCCCACACAAGTGGGGAAACACGCAGGCCTAGAGCACTCTGGAGAAATGACTTTAGGCCTTCTTCTATCTTCCCTGACCTCCCTGTGTATTCTTCCTGTTCTTTTGCAGGGGGGAGCCTTTCAGATAACTGTTCCCGCACTCATTGATTTAGGAGCCGCGGGGAACTTCCTTGATGGGAACCTGGTCCAGCGCTATAGGATTCTGACAGCTCCACTAACCCCTGCCTTGAGGATATCTTTCATTAGGGGGTGACCCTCTTCCTGGTCTTGTAACTACGTCTTCAGCTCCTCTTTCACTGCAGGTGGGCACATTGCACCATGAGACTAACCAGTTCTACATTCTGTCTAAATCCATTCATCCAGTAGTTGAGGGCCTTCCCTGGCTATGATTCCATTCACCATGCATCAAAGGTGCTGTAGAACCAAGGATGTTTTTCTTTGTTTAAGACTTTTGGAAAGTCAGTCTGCATTATACTTTTAAAACTTGTTGACTGGGCTTTCATTGACCCAGGAGCTTTTTTCATTTGGATTGTACTGTTTTTTCCCCAGTTTCAGCCTGGGAGAAGAGAGAGAGAGAGAAAGAGAGAGAGAGAGAGAGAGAGAGAGAGAGAAAGCTCTTTGCTGAAGCCTGTAAAACAGTTATATTTGATAACTTGTGAGCAGCTATTGTCCTGATCTCCCCAGGTAATCTTTAGACATTAAAAAATGTTTAGTTAATTTTCTAATTGATCCATTTTCAGTTGATTGTTACTGTTTGATGATTGCAATTTTACTGTCCACTGTTCAATATTTTTATGAGAATAAACACAATCGTTTGTTTGCCCTGCTTGTCTGGTTTGTGTGTTGGGTCTGTGAGTGCTTTCTGGGAACTGTGGGACCACTGGGAGTGTGGTCTCCAGTAACCTAGAAATTACTGGTTGTAATTTGAGAACTGGAGACTCGTCCAGAGGAGGTTGTGACCCAGTCGGTGGGAGGAGGGTGCTAGTGTAGAGCATGAGTGGCAGGTGCAGTTGAACCTGAGCTGTGCTGGGGATAAACCCTCTAAGTGGCCACGGGGTAACCCCAGGCGGGTGGCTAGGCATTTCATGACAGTACTGTTTTGGGATCTTGCCAAGTACTTGTAACTTAGATTGGCCACTGTTGGAAACAGGATGCTGGTCTTGATTGACCTTCGGTCTGTCCCAGTATGGCAATACTTATGTTCGTATGTTCCCAAACCTGGTCCTGAAGGCACCCTAGCCAGTCAGGCTTTCAGTATATCCACAATAAATGTTCATGAGATAGATGTGCATGCAGTGAAGACAGTGCATGCAAATTTCTCTCATGAATCTTCATTGTGGGTATTCTGACTTGCTGGGGTGCCTCCAGGACCAGGTTTGGGAACCACTGAAATAGTTCTCTACTAGGGGCACTTCAGGTGCCTAATTGTAGGTCTTTGTCAATGAACTGCCCCCTTATAATGCAGTCATGCATTAACAGTTACGTTAACTGTTAGTGTGCAGCAACCGCCATGTTAAACACCTAAAATCGAAACACCTAGTAAACTGTGGGGAATGGATAGACACTGTATCTTGCAGTCAAGGGGGGTTTATTACTGCATGTTGACTGCTAATGACAGAACAGTTAGCTACCTTTGGGGCACAAACCCATTAAAGATATGCTGATTCCCACAAGCTACTTTAAAGCAATCTGCAGTTGACTATAAAATTCTATAGACAGCAGCAGCTATGACAATGTGTGCTGTTCCATATACAGTACCAAAAATGAAAAACAGAAAGAGGCTGAGATCTGCCCTCTAGTTACAAACAAATGAAGCAGATCAATAATAAAAAAAAAAGAGAGGTGGTGCATTGCACAATACCCAATGTGGTCACATTTCAACCATAGGCTGCGTCAGAGGTAAAAGTGAAACAAAAAGAATATACATAAAAATTCTCTTAAAACATAAATAATTAAGCTAAAAACAGTACATAAAATCAATAAATACTTACATAAATAGGACAGGTATGTTCAGTGTGAATGCATGTGCATAAAAAGAATAAGAAATGAAGTACTTCATATCTATTACACATGCGTCAGTGAACACATGAATGTTCCATGTATCGCTTGAGATTTATACATTGGCAAAACATTTGTTCTGAGGTGCTTCTAGTTACGTCATGCATTATATCAAACTAGGAAAAAAGGCCCGTTTCTAACAGAAATGAAATGGGAGCTAGTAAGGTTTTCCTCGGAGTGTGTGTGTTTTACAGAGTGTGTGTGACTGAGTGTGTGATACAGAAAGAGCGAATGTGTGAGTGTGTGTGACAGAGCGAGAGTGACTGTGTGAGTTTGTGTGACAGAGAGAGTGAGACTGTGTGTGTGTGTGAGAATGAGAGTGTGTGCTAGTGGCCCCCTCCCTCCCAGTTTCAGGGTCCGCCCCCCCCCCCCCGCAAGGTCCAGTGTCCGCTCTCCCTCCCTCCCACCCACCCAGTTCCAGGGTCGTTTTCCCCCCTCTCCCCCAGTTTCAGGGTCCCCCTTCCCTCCCTCCATCCCAGTTTCTGGGTCCGCCTGGCTCCCCTCTAAGTTCCAGGGTCAGCCCCTCTCCAAGTTCCAGGGTCCGCCCCCCTCCAAGTTCCAGTGTCCGCTGTCCCTCCCTCCCACCCACCCTGTTCCAGGGTCATTCCCCCCCTCTCCCCCTCCCTCCCAGTTTCTGGGTCCCCCCTCCCTCCCTCCATCCCAGTTTCTGTGTCCATCTGGCCCCCCTCCAAGTTAGTTCCAGCGTCGTTGCCCCCCCTCCCTCTCTCCCTCCCTCCCTGTTCCAGGCTAGTTGCCCCCTCTCTTTCCCTCCCCTCCAGCCACCCACCTGCAACGTGGTGAAGCTGACTCCGTGGCTGAAGTGAAGGTTTTTTTTTTCTTCATGTTTGTTGCTCTGTAACCATCTCTGTCGGCCCTGCCCTCGTGCCTCTGATAGGTCCGCCGCCCTCGACGTCAAAACGTGATGACGTCAAGGGCGGCGGACCTATCAGAGGCGCGAGGGCGGGGCCGAGAGAGATGGTGACAGAGCGACAAACCTAACGATCCTAACGAATCCTTCACTTGAAGCCACGGAGTCAGCTTCAGAACGTTGAAGGTGCCTTTTATTATAGTATAGAAGATTGTGATCACATAATTAAGCAGTGGCACAGCAAACAATTTTGTTTTGGTGTACAGTGCCTACTAAAGAAAATTACTTTCTCAGGCAAAACCCCTTTCAATATTTATTTTGAAAACTTAAAATGTTTTTACTCATTGGTTTTACTTTGTATGTATTGTTTTTAGCTTAATTATATATTAAGAGAATTTTTATGTATATATAATTTATGTATATGTAATTTTTTTTTTGTTTTACCCCTGACGCAGCCTGTGGATAAACCATATGCAGTACCTATATGCATATTAAAGTAAAAACAATAGAATTATCGTCAGTTGCAGTTGGCATTTTTTCTTCCCTCATTAAAACAAACAAACAAGATAGCTGGGAATGTTTTAAAGTCTCAAATTGTAATAGGGATGGGAAGTAGGGGAGAATATGCTTAGAAATAACACTTTGTTCTTAACTAGTCTTTGAATTTCCTCTTGGCGTTGCTGGACTCTGGTTTCATCTGGAGTTTCTGTTCAGAAATTAGTTCATTGATGGTATTTTCACACTGCTGCTCTCACATCTGTAGTTTGCCAATGCGCTTTTCAACTTTGGTGATTCCAGTTATCTCTCTACTAAGGCTTCTTTCAGATTGCAGTTATAGCATCAGGTTAAAGTTCAATTTTGTGTATGCTTCTCAAAAGCTAGTAGAAATAGCCTTCAAATTGCCCTGAAGATTAACATCTAAAGTTACAGTTTTGCATCAAGCAGGTACAATATCTGATGTAATCTTGTCTGCTATATCTCAGCTCCAGAATGTTTGCTGGAGGAAAAGAGTAAAGAGCAGCATGGCATCCATACTTGTAAGTGGCAATCTTAAACTGAGTCTTTATTACAGGTCAATTAATAAAGTGCACAAAACTTAGTACACCTTTTGTGGTGAATTAAACTTTACTTATGATTTAACAAGATTTTTAACTCACAAAAAAAGCTACACTATATCATGAGTAAATTGTTGTGCTGCCTCTCCAAGTACATTCCATGTATGTTTGGGGGATTAATTATTACTCTTCCATGAAGGGAGATGTGTTAATTTCCTATCTGAAATTGAATTCCTGAGGTAGAGTAATAGTAAGTCAAATTTCTAGGTTAGATTTAGGCTATAGTGCTGTATCTACCTCTGACCCAGGGACTGAATTTCTAATCCTTAAACAATGACTGAGACTCTGCCCCAGGAACCCTGAGTCTGAGGGATACTGTTCTGGTACTCTACCCATCAACTCACTGCCTACCTCACACCAACTCACTAAAAATCCCCTCACCCACCTAGCTAGCTCTTCCTACTCACTATACTATTCTCCCACCCACTCTCTAACTGAATTAGTAAAGGATGTGATAGATGGGTGAGGATAATTAGCAAGTGACGTCAGTTAGTGGATGGGTTGGGGGTCCTTTGGCTTGGAGATTCTGAGTTGGAGCAGAGAGCATCTATTTTCTTTAATTCAATGGCTAGATTGTGAGTGAGCCTTAACTTTCACCTATAATTAGCAGAGCTACCAAACTTCTAGTTCCAGGAGGGAGATTTTCGGCCAGTACTAGGTTTCTAACAACTGTATCAAAATGCATAATGGGACTGGCAGCAGTGATTTCAATAGGCAACTTTAAATAAACTTTCAATGAGAAGCTCTTGGCAGGATAATGTTTTACAATATGCTAAAACCTCTTGATTTTTGGTCTTTGTTGATTCAGTATGTCAGTACGCCACTGAATTTTCCATTCACACAAATTACTCAGTAGACTCCTGATGCACGCCCTACAGCTGAAACACAGCCCGTGTCGAGTCAAGTGAAGATTTATAATAACAGACATTGAAGCATCCCGTTGTCTTTTGTCATCTCCACTGTTTTGCTTGTTTTGGACTTGTTATTGTTTCCTATATATATGTTGTTCCTGTATATTTATTTTAACATATTTGTATATCATTAATCAAAAGCTTCTTGGTAATTTTCATAAAAACATAGATAATTTCTACTTGTGCTGACCCCACTTAAAATGTGAGCAGATTAGGTTGTTTGTTTACATTATACACTGTTGTATTGTGGACTACAAGTTCCTATATTTTTATAGTATAGTATAGTTATTTATTCTTCTATTCTGCGTATACCAAAACTGATTCAATGCAGATCACAACTCCTAAGTACCAGGCATAACCTGGGAAAAAAAAGAAGCAAATTGCCAAAAAGCTTTCATAAAAAGTTGAATTTGTTCACCACAATATCTTTAATGTATGAGCCGACATGGCCATGGATTGCTGCTGCTGTTTCTCAAGAGAGAAGCTGTTTTAAGTCCAGTAGGTGGAATTGTTTAGACTGCACCACCGGGTTGGTATATCCGTTACAAGAAATATTTAAATTGGGGAAATTGCTCAGAGCATTCACTGTATTTATAAGTTATAAGATATATTTTGGTTATTTCTCCACCAATTACCTATTAAGGTAATAAGACTTACAATTGCAAGAATAAAGGGGATTAAGTATTATATTTTGTTGAGTCACATTAACCTGCAATGCATAAGATTTAGGAAATTGTGCTTAAAGCATGGCACTAAGTTTTTAAAACGACGTTACATTAATCTGCACTGCAAGTTTAAAAGCATGTGCCCAGAACATAAAGACCATACATTTAGCTTTAGAAAGATTTATTTTCACAACACAAATAATGTAATAAGGTTGCAAACAAGACGTAGTCGTTTAAAAAGGATCTTGGAACATAGAATTTATGCTTTAACACAAGGTAACAGGTCTAAATCAAAGGTTAACTTACAAAAAGTCCTTGTTGTTGTCCAGCTGCTTGATGAAGAGAAGTGCAGCAGAAGAGCAGAGAAGTCTGAACAGTGGAGCATGCTCTTGGCTTTTTATAATGTTAGTCTGCAGGGAAACATGATCACATGTCCTGGATTATTTGCTTCCTGGTTTGCACTGGACCCTGGGTAGTTGCAAAGAATCATGGTACCTGGTCTCATGTTTTATGACACCATAAGACTTCCAGTCTGGACTTCTGCTGACAAATGGTCTATTGAAGCAAAAGGCTTCCTGTTTGGACCTCTGTGGTAGATACACATCTGATAAGATTTGTCTGAGGTAGCCAGCTGTATTTCTATAGGTGATCAGTGTCTTTTGTTACTGCAGTCTTTGTGATGTGTGGAGTTTCACACATCTCCAGTCTCCCTGGCTGCTGCTCACTTTGATCTTTTGTTCTTTGGAGATGTATTGATGATCCTTCAAGTACCCACCTGGCCAAGCTTTGGTTATCAGTCCTTCAGGTGGGAGGGGGGAGAGGAAGTTTAAAACCTTTTGAAGCAGTCCCTGTATTTGTTTTTGAATAGCCTTTTGTTTGTCTTGTTAAGGGTTCTCAAAGGCAGGGGGAAATGAAATCCAGGCTAGCTGATCTGCTTCTGTCTCTATAAGCTTTTAAAGCTGTATTTTTATATTAGTATATATTTGTATCTGATCCAGCACAATCAATAATTCTGCTACATATTTAATTCTGAAAATTAAACTCATATCATGTTACATATCAAGACCCTGACACAGCCCTTTAGGAGGGTGAAACGCGGCTACGTTGGCTCATATATTTAAGATTTTGTGGTGAATAAATTCTTCTTTTTATGAAAGATTTTTGGCGATTTGCTTCTGTTTTTTACTCCATGCTGGATCTTGTGAGTTGCCTGCCTACTTGTTGCCTTGGACAACCTGGGAAATACATAGAAAAATGTTGCATAAAATAACAACATGAATAAAAATTACATAATTATTCCATCATACATCAGCAAAATTGTAAAAAAAACAACAACATTATTACTATGTAATAAATCTCTGGAATCAAAAAGTTTTTTAAATTTTTCTAAATGTTTTGTAATCTCAGACCATAAATCAATTAACATTTCTTTTGTCCAAATTGCTATTTTTGAAACCCATTTTTAAGACTTTCTTTAGGCAGTTCATTTGCAGTGTGTCCAAATCCCAAGGGAGCATGTCGGAGGCATGTTAGGGTGGGATTTTGGCATTCCCAGAACTTGGATGTTTTTCTGCCATAATGGAACAAAGCAAAAATGCCCAGGACTAAAAGTTAGATGTTTTGGTCTAGATCTGTTTCAGTCATGAATAAAAGTCAGAAAAAGGTGACCTAAATGACCAGATGACCACTGGAGGGATTAAGGCATGACATCCCCCCTTACTTCCCCAGTGATCACTGATCCACTCTCACCCCCCCCCCCCCCCCCCCAAAGATGTGAAAGAAATAGTACATACCTGTCTCTATGACAGCCTTAGATGTTATGGCCAGTCCCATTACAGCAGCAAGCAGATCCCAAGAGTAGCCTAGTAGTAGGTGCAGTGCACTGTAGAGAGCAGGACCCAGGCCCATATTCCACTCTAACTGTTCTACTTGTGGTGGAAAATGTGAGACCTCCAAACCCCACCAAACACCTACTGTACACACATATAGGTGACATCTGCAGACATAAGAGGGCTATTGTAGTGGTGTATAGTTGGATATAGTAGGGTTTTGGAGGGCTCTCCATACAATTTAAGGGGGTAACAGTGAGATGTGCACCTGGGACCTTTTATAGGAGGTCCACTGCCACACCATCTAAAGTGCTCTATTGCCCTGCTGGAATGTCTGTGGTGTCAGTCTGCTAAGAATGCTGGCCGCCCAGATGTCTCAATCAGGTGCATAGCTAGGTTGGGGCATGGGCCCCCACAGATTTAGTCCTGGCCTCCTCTACTTTCGACCCCCCCCCCGCCACTTTCAAGCTGCCGTTGCCGCAAGGTACCTTTGCTGGCGGGGGTCCCCAACCCCCCCCCCCCCCCCAGCCTCAGTCTTCTTCAGTGCCAATCTCTGGCACATTCACTGATCTGTGCTGTGAGTCTTGACGTTCAGCATGTCCTGCACATAACGTGAAGGACGGGCTGGACGTCAGGACTCACAGCACAGATCAACGAATGTACCGGAGACCGGCGCTGAAGATGACTAAGGTTGGCAGGGGTTGGGGACCCCCCAGCAAAGGTACCTTGCAGCAGCGGGGGAGGGTTGGCAGCTGGGGGAGGCGGGCTAAAATGTGCCTCCCCACCTTGGGCTCTGGATCCCCCCTCCTGCTGAGGTCTGGCTATGCCCCTGGTCTCAATGGCTTGTTTTTGTGTATTTTTCCCTTGGTCCTTTTTTTCTTTGAAAATGGTCACTAAAGTGAAACGCACGGAGCACAAAACATCTACAAAATGTCTAGGAAATGGCCTTTTTCAAAATAAAAAGATAGATGTTTTTCTAGTTCGAAAATGTCCATGTCCACCACTTGATCTGTGGACTTTTTTAGCAAAACGTCCAAAATCAGATTTAGATGTCATATCGAAAATGCCCCTTAAAAGAGATCATTTCCATAACCATGATGAAGTTAAGCTTCCCAGCAGTAAATAGGATCAAATCCTGCAAATCTTTAACATCTTCTTTTTCTTATCAAGCTGTGATAACTTGGAACTCTCTTCCTCTATTAGTCTGAAGGCTAAATAATTATCAGCTATTCAGAAAGACAGTGAAAACTATTTTATTTTGAGAGCATCTGCTATCTACATTTTGATTTTACTCTACATAATTATTATGATAAATTGTTAGTTTAGGACTTTTGTTGTAATTCCTGGATTATCCTAGTATTCTTAATTGGCACATGGGACTAAATAGGTTATTTGTGTTCTGAAAGAATTGAAGCGTAATGTTCAGTTATGTTATGTTCAACAGAGTAGACACCATAGAGGGAGTAGAAAACATGATAAGAGTAATATCAGTACAATACAGGGCTAAATTTAAAACTCTATGTCTGATCTTCAAGGCCCTGAAAAGAAATGGCCCCAGGTATCTGAAGAATAGGATGATCCTCCACACACCGCCAAGGACACTAAGGTCCTCCCAAGGATTTTCACTAACTACACCCTCTCCAAAAGACATTACACGATGTGATACCCGCAAGCGAGCCTTCTCCGGAGTAGCCCCACACTCTGGAATGCATTGCCTGAAAGGCTCCGCTTAACGCAAGACTATCTCTACTTCAGGAAGCAGGTGAAAGCTTCGCTCTTCAACCAAGCTTTTAATGGAAGAAGTAACTAACTTGTTAGACTCACTCACATACACACACACACACAAGGATTGACTCGGGCTGCACATACTGCAGCGGGACATGTTTATCCACTCCTAGCCTGAGATAATATTTAACCATCTCTCTGACCTCATGTGCAACTTTCTTCAAATCAGTCACCTTACTTTCAAATTCTTCCTGCTTTCTTACTCATCTATATGTTACAACTTTGCCTTACCCTTCACTACCAATTATAATGTTCTATTACGTATTGTGTTGTCATTGCAAGTAGTAGACCATGCCATATTTTGTATTGTTACTTGAATATTTTTACTGCTGTAATTGCCTATTGCTCATGTTTGATCTATTCTTACTGTACACCGCCTTGAGTGAATTCCTTCAAAAAGGTGGTAAATAAATCCTAATAAATAAATAATAATAAATAATAGTGTAAGGTCTAGTAGTTAAAATTAAAAGTGACGAACTGCAGAGACGCTCTTGGGGTGTAGAAAGCCAAAGGAGATATATGAGATAGGGGGCAAGAGACTTTCAGGAAAGGGACCTTGGAGCATGGGTGTCCAACCTTGGTCCTCGAGGGTTGCAATCTAGTTGGGTTTTTGGGATTTTCTCAATAAATATGAATGAGATCTATGTGCATGCGCTGCCTCCCTTGTATGCAAATAAATCTCATGCATTCATTGTGGAAATACTGAAAACCTGACCTGGCAAGGGCTGAGGTTGGATACCCCTGCCTTGGGGTTGTAGTGTTTGATGATCTCAAAGTTGCTAAACCATGTGATAAGGTGGTGGCCATAGCCAGAAGGATGCTAGGCTTCTTAGAGCAAATTATAACCAGCAGAAGAAAGAATGTGTTAATGTCCCTATATAAATCGTTGATGAGGCCCCACTTGGAGTATTGTGATAAGTTTTGGATGCTGTGTCTAGTTAAGGACACGGAAAAGTGGTCCAGAGAAATGAACAAAAATAATATGGGGTTTATTCCAAAAGACATATGAGAAGAAACTACATGAACTGAATATGAATACCCTAGACCAGATCATAAGCCAACATTCTAAAAACAATACAAACAACTTGAAAATAATTAAAACAAAATATATAACATTTTAATCTGAGGATTTCACATAACATCTGTGGCTGATTTAGAATTAAAATCACCTGGCACATGAAAAGTATTATTCATGAATCACAAGATAATAGTGTTTTCTTACCTTGCCATGATATATCTGCATTATTGTGATTTTTGGCAAATTTCTTTAAAGTCATTTTCCAGTATTTGTCTCGGATTTTATTGTAATGCTGGAGTATAAGTACATAGACATAGCACAGCCTTCATTAAGCAGTTATGGAAAAGTTTTTTTTATACCCATTTTATAATGTATAACAAAACACTGACTAGAACTTTTATTGTCTCATTATAATGTAAAGCTCACCTAAAACTATTTATGCATGACATTTAGAATTGTTCTACTTTTCAAGTTATTTTTAAATAGTCTGTCTTCAGTGAACTGTAAAAAGTTCAGAGAGAAATATGCATAATTGTAGATACAGGGGTCAAATGATGACTGCTTGGGACTTCTAAAAGTCTGTGGCAGGAATATATTCACTATTTGGAGCAAATAAAAATAATCCTATCTACGGTATAGTTCATAAGATTCTACTGAGAGGTCCCATATACTTTGTCAATCCCAAATAAACCCATTTACATGTTTTCTTTCTGGCTCTCATATACTAATTTGCAAAAATGTTTATAAGTTTGTACTTGGTTTTGTAAAATTTAGTTACAGGAGGTAAATAAGCTCCTGGCTGTTCTGCATCCTGTAGCTGAATGGCCTAATAAAGCTCCACACGACTTGTCAGAGGCTCAAAACAATCCAGTTTCCCAGCTAAGCCCTACACCCATGGCAAACCCTGACCACTTTTAAAATGGTGTGTTCTCCAGGATTTGTGTGAGCTGGTATTCAAAGGCAAATATCTAGATAATGGGAACTGTTATCCAGATATTTGCCCTAGACGGCGATATCTGACACTACGGCACTATGTGGATAATACTACTCAAAATCCTTCCAGACTGTCTTGGCACCATCTGAATAGTGCTAGGGCTGAGCTGGTGAGGGGTGTAAGCATTCCCAGAAATTATCCTAATAGTGACGTGGAGGGGCATAATTGAACAGGGACAACCATCTCTAAGGGCGCCCATCTCTAAGGATGCCCCAGCGAAGGGGCGGGGAAACCAGTATTATCGAAACAAGATGGGCGTCCATCTTTCGTTTCGATAATACGGTCGGGGACACCCAAACCTCAACATTTAGGTCGACCACTGGGGTAGTAAGGGGAGGTCATCCCCGATTCCCTCCGGTGGTCATCTGGTCAGTTGGGGCACCTTTTTGAGGCTTAGTCATGAAAAAAAAATGGACCGATAAAGTCGGCCAAGTGCTCGTCAGGGATGTCCTTCTTTTTTCTATTATCGGCCGAGGATGACCATCTCCTAATCACGCCCCAGTCCCGCCTTAGCTACCCTGCCGACACGCCCCTGTGAACTTTGGTCGTCCTCGTGACGGAAAGCAGTCAAGGATGTAAAAAAATCGGCTTTCGATTATGCCGATTTGGATGACCTTGTGAGAAGGACGTCCATCTCCCGATTTGTGTCGAAAGATGGGCGCCCTTCTCTTTCGAAAATAAGTGTGATATTTAGTCCACTATTCAAATAATTATCCAGATACATTTAAATGAGGCGATAAGCTGTCCTTAAATATATCTCGATAGGAGTCTTAATATTATTGCTATCTGAATAATGGTGATGTTTAGCACTATCTGTATGTTCAGCACTGCTCACAATCTGAAAAGTGCAGCTGAATATAGGAATTATCTTTAAATGCCATGGCTGGTATTTTATAAAAATAATAACCACAATTTAAATATCAGGCTGCTGGAGTTTTTGCTCATTTGCAGACATTTTGCAGTATTTTCTGTGTAAAGTCACTTTGGCACCCGATTCAGACATTCCTAACGCAGTCTTCAGGGCACACTTAGTCCCATTGAGTTTTCAGGATATCCACAATAAATATGTATAAGATTTGCATGCATTGTCCCAACTGTGTGTAAATCTAATTCACGAGAATTCATTGTGGATATTCTGAAAACCCCAATGTGTTTTTAGGCTGCTTGTATCCCTTCCCAAATTAGCATGAACCAGCCATTCTCAACTGGGAGGGGTAAAAGAAACCAATGCTACATGCATATGAGAAAGTATATTTTATTCACTTTCCAAATACAAATACAATAGTTTCTCATGAGAGATCAGTACAGTTACATTAAAAAGATGTTCACTGAAACTGCTTCTCTGAAATACTCTTCTGAGACGGCGGCTTATATCGTTTGTTTCAGACAATGATTTATATGACTCTTTTTCTATAAACTATCCTTCTCACAGATTATCTTGTTCCAAACATCTGGTTCCCTTAAGCTGTTAGGCAACATTCTTCTGATGTTTATACTAGTTTCTTTCCCAAGGCCTCCCTTACCCGTAAGGGTATCATAAATACCAGAGATCATGCAGGCTCATCAATCTCTGATAGACTTCAGAGTCATACAGACTTACCAATCTCTGGCCTTTTAACCCATTCCATAATGCATATCTGTGCTCATAATTCTACAGATGGAACTAGGAGTGCCCTGATAACTGGGTTGGGAATGACTGACTTAAACCCCAAAACCGGAGGTCTCAGCAAAGGAATTTGGTTCTTTTTCATAAAAGAAGATTTTGGATCCTTACTGTTTGACTATTCCTTTTGTTTGTGTTTTTGATTCTTTATCATTATTAGATTGTTCTCAATCAGATATGGTTAGATCAGGTCTAGTCAGTACCATGAATCAGTTTGTTATTAATGTTTATTTCATTACCAAAAATTGTAAAATCTGTGCATTGTTCATCGTTGGCTGATGTTAGTCCTTCAGTTCTTTTGAGAGAATACTGGTCATCTTTTGCTTTAATTTTTTTTTGGATATCATCAATACTAGCCTAACGGAGGGACAGTTTCCATATATAGAACCAGGCCCAAAATGCTATTATGTATTTTATGCACACAACTCGCTTAGCATGTAAATGCTAGGAGATGTTCACAGGGCAGGGGCATGGGGCAGAACCAACATTTAGAAACATAACTTGCAGAAAATGGGCATGTCAAAATGTGTCAAATTAGCATTTAACTTAAGTATTCTGCAAGTTAAATGCTAATTTGATGCATTTTGACATGCCCATTTATGCCTGCTATTGACATGGCATAAGGAGCACACTGAAGTGTAGGCATGTTGATGCCAATTTATGCTAGTGTTCTATAGCAGAATCTTGGCACCCAGATTCCATCTAGGTTCCTAACTTGTGACACCCAGTTATAGAATTGCCCCCTATGTTAGTATTATCCTCCCAGACATGTTAAATTTACATTCACTAAATGGAGATTGTATTAAGAAACTTCTTGTAAATATAATGAAAATATGAACATACAGAAAAGAAGACATTTCCAAAACCATAAAATTCTACTGCAAAGTAGAGAATAAAGCTTAGCTTAAGTAAGACACAAATTCTTTAAAAACTGGGCTCTGTAGCAACAGTTGGCTGGGCAACAATTGAGAATGTCCTACCTATGGTAATACAGAGTCAGAACAACTGCATGTCTGTGGGTCCACCATTGCATAGGAATCCAATGTACTTGCTTAGAAAGTTGTACTAGAAAGCTTTAGAAAGATCTTCCATGCTAGCACAAAAGAGAGGCACACATGCCATCTGTGTGGCTGCATTGATTCGCTTGTCATCCAAGAAAGAAGACATAAACGAATTTCATGAAACAAATTTGCATAGGAAACAAAGTAGTATTAGCTCTCATCATAGTATAGAATTCTCCAAATTCCCCTCTAGGTCTGAACAAATATTACATCAATGAAAATGCTTGTAGAGTGTTATGTTTTGAAATAGATTTTATTAATGGTGTGCAATGATAATTTATTTCTTCCTTTGTGGCTAAGTCTGTTCTGGTACTAATAATGGACTGCTCATTTGCATATAAATAGATTTTGGTATTTGCTGAAGCAGAGACCTAAAATGCATTTCTGTTTTCATGTGTATTGTTAAATAAAAGTGGGTATTTCCATGATCAGCAGTTATGAATTGTAATAATTTTCTTAGTCAAAAACTCTGTAGAGTGAATCCACATATTTTATGAATTTCTTCTTAGAAAGGCTTCAAAGCATTTGAATTTTTATTAAAATAGGAAATACATGTGCATATGTTCAGTTAATAGCTTTGTAAGTGGATACTTATGCCAGCCAGAAAGCTGGTGTAAATGTTAGTGCCTAGCATGGGGAGATACATGTGTAAATTATAGTATTCTACAATGTACGCATAGAAGTATGTACTCTGCTTAGACTCCACCCACGTGAATACTCACCTGCAAAGTGCACACCATAAAATATAGAGACATACATATAGATAAGTGTTTAGCTGGATTATTGTCATTTATGCATGTATTTATTCACATATGCACAGAAATCGCTAGGATACCGTCATTTATGTGCGTACATGCTACCTAAATCTCAGCAGTTCTTTATAGAATTACATCACAAATTTCTCCTTTCCCTTTTGTGTTTTCCTTCCCCTACTTTCCTGACATGATTGTAGTTCCTCCCTCCTTCCTTCATGGTCGTGTTATTATTTCACTCCTCCCTTATTTTTAATTGTAAGCCGATCAGATATTTGATGGGCAGGGTATAAGCCTCTAATAAACTTGGAAACTGGAAACCCCCATAGAGGGCAGTTCTATAAAAGATGCCTAAATATTTGAGTGAGCCCAAATATGACCCCGCCCAGATGTAGTGCCCGCATTTCATAAAGTGGATATAGGAGGGTGTACACTTTACAGACAAAAATATGGTCCCACCTGTAGTAGGGCACTTGGGTGTCAAAACACATAACTTTGCATCTGCATGTAGTTGTATGTGCTGTGCATGCTGATGTCGCATGTGCGGGGTCTTTCCCAAAATAGCTGCCAAAGAGAGAAAGCCAAATTTTGGTGTTGCAGATGCTCCCGTTGTGGCCAGAGTCTTCCTCAGATGGGAACACTGGCTTTTCCCAGTGCCTGACTAGAGGAGGGAAACATGAAAATATGTCACCCGGGTGAGGCTGTCAAGGAGGTTCAACAAGCAAGCCTTATACCCCAGAGAGGTGTGTGCCATCAGGAGCACATATGTGAAGGGTGAATTGAATTAAGGTAAAAGTGAATGAGAAAAAGTCACATATGTGAAGGAAAGGTGAGTAGTGGAGTTCCTCAAGGATTGGTGCTGGGGCTGATTCTGTTCAATATATTTGCGGGCAACATTGCTGAATGGTTAAAAGGTAAGGTTGGCCTTTTTGCAGATGATACCAAGATTTGAAATATAGTGGACACCCTGAAGGGTGTGGAAAACATGAAAAAAGATCTGCAAATTTAAAAGAATGGTCCAGAGTTTGATATTTAAAGTTTAGTGCAAAGAAGTGCAGAGTGATGCATTTGGGGAGTAGAAATCCAAGGAAGCCATATGTTCTAGGAGGTGAGAGGCTGATATGCAGAGACAGGGAGAGAGACCTTGGGGTGATGGTATCAGAGGATCTTAAACTAACAAAAAAATGTGACAAGGCAGTGGCCGTAGCCAGAAGGATACTAGGCTGCATCTAGAGAGGTGTAACCAGCAGAAGAAAGGAGGTTTGATGCCCCTGTACAAGTCATTGGTGAGGGCCCACCTGGAATATTGTGTTCAGTTTTGGAGACCATATCTTGCTCAGGATGTAAAAAGACTAGAAGTGGTCCAGAGGAAGGTGACAACAGTGGTATGGGATTTGTGCTAAAAGACGTATGAGAAGAGAGAGGAAGACCTGAATATGTGTACCCTAGAGGAAAGAAGGGGCAGGTGAGATATGAAACAGTCATTTAAATATTTGAAAGGTATTAATATAGAAACAAATCTTTTCCAGAGAAAGAGAAATGGTAAAACTAGAGAACATGTATTGAGGTTGTGGGGCGATAGACTTAGGAGTAATATCAGGAAATTCTTTTTCATTGAGAGGGTAGTCGATGCCTGGAATGCCCTCCTGAGGGAGGTGGTAGAGACAAAACCGGTGACAGAATTCAAAATGGCATGGGATGATCTCTAATTAGAAAAGGAAGGTATAAAAAATTGACAAGACGGTTAGGCTGAAGTGGGCTTCGACAGCAACTCCAGTATTTGGAACGTAAGGACATAGCTGGGTGGACTTCTGTGATCTATATCCCAGAAACACCAAAGAAAGACCATGATCAAGTATTTTACATCACATTCATTGTTGATTTAATCATGAATTGATAAAGAGTGTGACAGGCAGACTGTATGGACCGTTCACATCTTTATCTGCTGTCACTTATTATGTTACTAAGTCAAAGAATCACATAAAGATATAGTGGAATTAGAAAAGGTGCAGACGAGGGCGACGGAAATGATAAATGGGATGGGACGACTTCCCTATGAGGAAAGGCTAAAGCGGCTAGGGCTCTTCAGCTTGGAGAAAAGGCGGCTGAGGGAAGATATGATAGAGGTCTATAAAATAATAAGTGGAGTTGAACGGGTAGATGTGAAGCATCTGTTTACGCTTTCCAAAAATACTAGGACTAGGGGGCATGCGATAAAGGTACAATGTAGTAAATTTAAAACGAATCGGAGAAAAGTTTTCTTCACTCAACGTGTAATTAAACTCTGGAATTCGTTGCCAGAGAATGTGGTAAAGGCGGTTAGCTTAGCGGAGTTTTAAAAAAGGTTTGGATGGCTTCCTAAAGGAAAAGTCCATAGACCATTATTAAATGGACTTGGGGAAAATCCACTGCTTCTGGGATAAGCAATATAAAATGTTTTGTACTTTTTTGGGATCTTGCCAGGTATTTGTGACCTGGATTGGCCACTGTTGGAAACAGGATGCTGGGCTTGATGGGCCTTTGGTCTTTCCCAATATGGCAATACTTATGTACTTATGTAACATCTCATGTGTCCTTCTCACCCCCTCCCCCCTCCCATCCAGTATCTTCCCGCTTTCCTTTTCAAGCAGGCAGCATGCATATAGGGCACATTTTGAACATACTCACATACAGGCAGAGATGAGGAATTCACAGTTACAAAATCTACTACAGGCATAGAGGAGGAATAAACAATCATTGTAGCTGAAGCCAGAACTCCCATAGATCATATACTAGATTTGAACGGAATATTAGACCCAGCACAGGCAAAACAAATCCATGGTTTTCCTGCAGGCAAGCAAGCGACCATAGGGTATATTCCCACATCCCAGAAAAATTAGTAGTGTTTTGGGAGCAGAGAAGGATTTGGCTGCATCCTACAGGACCCCTGCAGAATAGGAGTGTGGTAGACTGCTGGGCCCAATGACATACCTCATTGTGCATTGTGACACACAGGTTCACAGCCGCTATTCTAAATGGATTGTTACTGTCCCAGTTTTACTTTAGGTGAATTAGAAATAGTATAGTGTTTAATTAGATTAACTAGGAAAGATTAAATGAGAATAATTAACTTTTATGTGCTGCCAAGTTTATATGTGTGTGTGAAAGTTTGTTTTTTGCAGAGTAGATCACACTAAAGGATTGATTCATTGAAACTGGGCTGTAGCCAGGGAAAATCAGCCTTTTGAAAACCTAGCCCCACTAACTGGGCAAATTTGGCTGGTCAGATTCTCAGACTTCCCAAATTTAGCCAGTTACAAAAGAGGCATAGCATTTGATTATCTTTTCTTTATAACTGGAAATGCTCTTCAGCTGTTCTCTCCACGAAAATGGCTGCCTGATCACAAGCAATACTACTGCAAGGCTACTGTTAGGGGTTAGTAACAACTTTTTTGATAGAAGGAGCTGCCAGAAGTGCCTCTTTCTTTAAAAAGAATCTGTGTGCAAAGTTCTGTGCCTAGAAAATGTGAGAAATGTCTTGTGAAATTAGATATATGCCCCCTAATCCTATAAAAGTCACCAAAAATTGCATGATGCAGATCAACCATGACCTCATTTGTATTCCACAGCTAAAATTAGTAAAAATGGGTACTAACCTTCAAACATTTTCACAGACTAGTACATGAAGCTTTTAAGATGCTCCCAGAATAGCAAACTGTGCAATAAGGCTCTGTCATCTGTTCCAACCTAGTTTTGGACATCATTAGCAGGTATGCACTAAAATTAACATGTACCCACATGTAAATGAGGAAATGTTGCATACAAATTGAGGGCAATTGTATAACAAGGGCACTAACATTTAAATCCCATTACCTCCTGGATTCTATATTGCGTGAATTAAGTTGCATGTGGAAATCCAGTCTTATTCTGGATTTGCGTGCCCAATGTGATTCCTTGGCAGCCCATCAGCGCTTATAATTGCCACTTAACAAGCAATTATTGACAATAATTAGCAATAATTAGAATTTACACGCAGAACTGTCTAAGCATATTCTTTTTTATTTTTATTCATTTCAAATTCTTACAATCAAGCAAAGCTTGTACAGAAAAGTAAGTTATTGCTATTAATTACATAAAATAATTATGAAGAAATTAAACTTGCTAATAACTATCCTCAAGTCCACCATTTAGGATTCAAGATTGCAGAAGTTGAATTATTTATATCAACATAATTGTAGGAAATATAACCCGAGCGGTCCTGAAGAGCCTTATTACATTCCTAGAGCTGCATTAACATAAACATCTAATGATAAAACATTGATATTGATATTAACTTATCCCTCCAGATCTCCTGGTTACAAGAAATTCAGTAAGTTGTAATGGCTCAAAAACACATATTTAATTGACTGATACTGGACTACACATTTGCACAAGTAGCGTAGGAAAAAAGTAGCACCAGTTTGGAGAACCCCTGGTTTAAGTATTAAGAACTGACGTCTTCTTTTTTGAGTCACTTTTGATACATCTGGGAATATCCTTATTTTAAGTCCCATAAAATCTTTATCTTTATTCTTGAAGAACATTTTCATCAACCATATTTTGTCTGGCGCTAACGTAACAGAGGCCAGTAAATTAGAGGAAATAACTGTTTCAGAGTCCGATGACTCTAGAATTGCTGATATATCTAAAGGAGAATCAGCTTGTTCCGGAACCATTTGGCCTCCTGTCGGTTTACTCGGTAAATAGTATATTTGAGAGAAAGGGGGTATAGAGTCTTCAGAGACCCCCAATATTTTTTTATGTATCTCCTTAACATTTCCCTAGGTGATATAGACCTCACTTTAGGGAAATTCAAAAATCGTAAATTGTTGCTTCTCTGAATATTTTCCATGGATTCAATTTTCCTGCGCATATTCGTAATACCTTTTATCATAGTAACTTGCATTTCTTGCGCTTTTTCCCCATTTCTCTCCTGCATTTCAACTTTCTTTGATAATTTTTTAACATCAGTATTAACCAATGCTAGATTTGCTTTCAAGGTTTGAGTCTGAGATTCCAAAGCCTGAATCTGAAGACACAATACTTTTCCCAGATTAGCAGTCAAGGCCCAAAGGTTATCAAGGGTTATTTCAGACGGTTTTTCTTGTAAAAAGAAAAAAGCATATGGAGTCTGTACCTTCTGATTTAATGAAATAGGAGTGCTCAACTCACTGCCTGTAGCCAGGAAGTCTCCTGCAGAAATAGATGGTTCTTGCACATATCACTTGAACTCCCGAGTCCTCTGATGGTTGGTCCTGCGCCTCTCATCTTCCCTTCTCATCTACACAGCATGGCTGAAGAAAGGGTGACGCTGTCAATGGAGAGCTAGCGCTCTGTGGCTGCGGGGGGGGGGGGCGCTCTATGATCGGAGCTTAGCGTGACTTCTAGCACTGGCGTCGCTCCAGGGTCTCCACTCACTCTAGGCATTGCAAGCGTGCTGCCAACCGACCTGTTTGACGCTTCGGAGCGCTGCATGAAAAAGTCCATCGGTCCGGCCGTCAAGACAGGAGGCCGACCAGAAGCTGAAACGGGAGTCGACTTTCCCCTATGCTTCGGCATTGCAAAAATTGGAAGCAAGAGAGCAGAGACTTCTACCGCTCCAGGTTCAAACCGCCATCTTGAATCCGCCTGTCTAAGCATATTCTATAATGTGATGTGTGCAAATTCTAAGCTGCATACTTGAAAAGGGGGCTTGGCCACGGGCGAATTTTGGTTTGTTCTAAAATCTATGTGTGTTGTTATAGAATACACCCGATCCATGCCTAATTTAGGCGTAACAATTTACACCAAGTTTTACTTTGTGTAACTGCCTGCGACTAAATTTAGTCATGCGGACAGGCGCTCTGTATATTCTATAAACCGAGCAGAAATTTAGGCTTATTCGATAAAGTACATCTAAATTTAGGTGTACCTTATAGAATATGCCTAGATATATTTCATTTTGACGCCGATTTTTTAGGCGTGATATATAGAATCTAGTCCTATATGTGTAAATGTTTAGAATAACAACTTTTATGTACATATGTGAACACATACACACTTAACTGCCAAAATTCTTCCTAAGTGCTGTTTTGTAAATGTATTTATTTATTAGGATTTATTTACCGCCTTTTTGAATGAATTCACTCAAGGCGGTGTACAGTAAGAATAAATCAAACATGATCAATAGGCAAGTACAGCAGTAAAAATATTCAAATAACAATACAAAGTATGGCAAAATACACTAGTTACAATTATTTATAATTACCCACTTTTGGCTAAATAACACTTTTTAAATGGCAAACTCATGCATTAAATGCTCGTGATGCATGGGTTTCAGTGTTATGACGCTGTCAATGGAGAGCTAGCGCTCTGTGGCTGCGGGGGGGGGGGGGGGCGCTCTAAAGAACATCCATAATAACCCACCAACAATACACCAACCCTATATATGAACGACTAACAACTCAACGAACCAAAGACACAATAACCAACCAAAAGAAATAATCCCTGCATATGAACACCACCAACAAAAGGAGGAAAACAACAACAATAACAAATTCAACCACCGAAGAAACAGACAACTAATAAAAATAAACACAGCGAACCTCCCCACAGAACCACACCGCTCAATCCAACTAGGATACATTAATGCAAGATCAGCAGTAAGTAACTCAGTAGATTTACTAGACTGGATCACTACAGATAATTTAGACCTTCTTTTTTATCACAGAAACCTGGTTCCACAGCCCCACTGACCCCGCCATCTTAGAAATTTGCCCACCAGATTACAAAATCACCCACTGGACAAGAAATGGAAAAAGAGGGGGCGGAATAGCCATAATTTACAAATCCGAATTCACCATCACAACCACGGGCGAATATACCTCACCACAACTTGAAATTGCCTCGACAAGAATTAATCATCCAAACCTAATAGGACACCTCAACGCTATTCTATTCTACAGACCACCAGGAAAATGGCAAGACTGCCAAACACAACTCATGGACTTCATATCGAACACATGTGTATCTGCCTCAAACATCCTCATAATAGGAGACATCAACCTACACCTTGAAGACAACACACCTCAACAGGCACACGAGAATGCAAAGAATTCTTAAAACTCTGGGACCTGCACGCACCCAACAAGCAGCCAACACACAAAAAAGGACATACATTAGACATCATAACACACAAATTTGACCCGAACTCAACTATCATACTCACTGACACAAGATGGACACCTACACTATGGTCAGACCACCATAAAGAAATGTCTCTCTCTACTGGCGAAAAACACACATAAACACAATCAATAAACATGAGCGAACAACATACACCACGAGAGGAAAAATAGACCCCACAACATTCTGGCAACAGATCTACCAGAACGAATGGTCAACAAATGCTGATACCATCCAATTCCTCCAAGAATGGGATGAGTTATGTACAACAACACTAGACAAAATCGCCCCAATCCAAACCAGAATATCACACAGGAAAAAACCAAACCCATGGTTCACCGAAGAGCTGAAAAAGCTTAAAACACAAGTTACGAAACTAGAACGCGCTTGGAACAAAAAGAAAGACGAACAAACACTAAATGCCTGGAAGCAACTTCGAAGGAAATACAAATATACCATAAAACAGACCAAAAGATTACATTACAAAACAATAATAGGACCAAACTACAAAGACACACATAAACTCTTCTTCCTTGTGAACAAACTGTTAGACACCACACCAGTTACAAACAACAACAAAGACATTCCAGATGTTGACAATCTTGCGAAATACTTCAAGGAAAAAATTATACAACTACGAACTAAAATACCCGCCAGCCCTATTGACTACGCCACACTTCTAGACTGTCTAGACCCAGAAGACGGAACATACCCAGCAGACAGAACTTGGACCGAATTCGAACTACTATCAGAAAACCTCATCTCCGGAACACTTAAAAGATTTGCCAAATCCCACTGCAAACTAGACACATGTCCAAACAACCTCATGAAATCAGCTCCTCAACAATTCATAATAGACCTAACGAACCACGTTAACTTCATTCTACAAAATGGACTTTTCCCAAAAGAAAAAGGAAAAAGTTTACTCACCCCAATACCCAAAGATACAAAGAAAAGTGCAAGCAAAATAACCAATTACAGACCAGTAGCATCCATACCACTAATAACCAAAATAACCGAAGGAATGGTAACTAAACAACTCACAAACTATTTAAACAAACACTCAATACTGCATGATGCCCAATCAGGATTCCGGTCGAACCACAGCACAGAAACAGTATTAATTACCCTTATGACTAAGTTTAAACAAATGATTGCAACCGGCAACAATATACTCCTCCTACAATTTGACATGTCAAGTGCCTTTGACATGGTTGACCACGAAATCCTATTACACATACTTGAATATTTTGGCATCGGAGGAAATGTCCTAAACTGGTTCAAGGGATTCCTAACCCAGCGGTCATATCAAGTCACATCAAATTCAACCATGTCTGCTGCATGGACACCTGAATGTGGAGTACCACAAGGATCACCCCTCTCACCAACCATCTTCAACCTAATGATGATCCCCTTGGCAAAACTCCTATAAAATCATAACCTCAACCCATATATATACGCCGATGATGTAACAATATACATCCCTTTCAAAGAAGACATTAAAGAGATCCTCAATGAAATTAACCAAAGTCTACACATCATGAACACCTGGGCAGATGCATTTCGCTTGAAACTAAATGTAGAAAAAACTCAATGCCTGATACTCACTTCCCAGTACAACACGAATGAATTCACCGCTATAAACACACCAAAACTAAACCTTCCAATCTCAGAAACGTTAAAAATCCTTGGAGTCACTATCGACCGCCACCTAACACTCGAAACCCATGCAAACAACACAACCAAAAAGATGTTCTACTGCATGTGGAAATTGAAAAGAATAAGACCATTCTTCCCAAGATCCGTCTTTCGCAGCCTAGTGCAATCCCTCGTACTCAGCCATCTGGACTACTGCAACTCACTATACGCAGGTTGCAAAGAGCAAATACTGAGGAAACTCCAAACAGCCCAGAACACAGCAGCCAGACTCATCTTCGGAAAACCAAAATATGAAAGTGCAAAACCCTTACGAGAGAAGCTACACTGGCTCCCACTTAAAGAACGCATTACTTTTAAAGCATGCACATTAGTCCACAAAATCATTCACGGTGAAGCCCCAGCCTACATGTCTGATCTAATAGATCTACCACCCAGAAATGCTAAAAGATCATCCCGAACTTTCCTCAACCTCCACTTCCCTAATTGCAAAGGCTTGAAATACAAGGCGCTGCACGCGTCAACCTTTTCTTACATGAGCACGCAATTCTGGAACTCACTGCCGCGCAACCTGAAAACGACCTACGAGCAAGCTACCTTCCGCAAACTATTGAAGACCCATCTTTTTGAGAATACTTACGGAAAGAACCAAAACACATAAAGCCCACACCCACGGTTCAATAATGCTTCAATACAGCCACTCTGAATTCTCATCCCCTGTAATCTCACCACACTCATACTTCTACTCACAGAAAATGTATGCCATATGCTTTCTTGTTGTTATGTACTGCCCCTTTTAGTTTCCCGTTGTTCCCCCAATGTCTAACTGCTGTTTTCCATTGTTATATTCCTTAATGATACTCTGAGTTTGTCTCGCTTAACTCCTCACAATGTAATCCATAACCGAGTAGTAACAAATTGTATTTCTATCACTCACAACTTATTGTAAGCCACACTGAGCCCGCAAAAAGGAGGGAAAATGTGGGCTACAAATGCAATAAAATAAATAAATAAATAAATAAATAAATGTAAAGTATCTCATTCTTATAAAAAATGAAAAATTCAACTTTGAGCTGTACATTTCCTCCCCAGGATTATTGGGCTGCTAATGTGCGGCTTGATGGTCCCGGTGAGGCTCATAAAAGAGTCAACTGCAGAATGCAAAATCAAATAACCCTTACCCCCTCCAGCAGGATACCTCCAAATCCTGCCTGGGTACCAACTGGGGGATTCGCTGGTGGGTGGTAGGGGTCAAGCTGCTAAGTAAGGGCTGTTTGAATCTGTAATCTGCTATCTTTGCACTGCTGTGGCCAGGAATGTGTGATATTCCTGGCTGCAACAATATAAAATGGAATTTACCATGCATTCTAGCACAGCAGGTTAGTGAGGTGCATGATAATTTGGCTGTAGTAAAACTATTAATTTTACTGCAGATTAGGGGTCCTTTTACTAAGGTGCACCGAAAAATGGCCTTCGCTGGTGTAGACGCGTGTATTGGATGCACGCAGGTCCATTTTTCAGTGCGCCTGCAAAAAAGGACTCTTTTTTTGGCCGAAAATGGGCGTATAGCAAAAAAAAAAAAAAATTGGTGCGCGTCCATTTTGGGCCTGAGACCTTACCGCCACCCATTGGCCTAGCGGTAAAGTCTCACGCGTTAACCAGGTAGTAATGGTCTATGCGCGTACAATGCTGATTACTGCCGGTTAGTGCCATGCGCCAGAAAATTTCCGGCACTCTTAGTGGACGCCTATAAAAATGAAATTACCATCCAGGCTATCTATAAAATAATGAGTGGAGCTGAACGGGTAGATGTGAAGCGTCTGTTTATGCTTTCCAAAACACTAGGACTAGGGGGCATGCGATGAAGCTACAATGTAATAAATTTAAAACGAATCAGAGAAAAGTTTTCTTCACTCAACGTATAATTAAACTCTGGAATTCGTTGCCAGAGAATGTGGTAAAGGCGGTTAGCTTAGCGGAGTTTTAAAAAGGTTTGGACGGCTTCCTAAAGGAAAAGTCCATAGACCATTATTAAATGGACTTGGGGAAAACCCACTATTTCTGGGATAAGCAGTATAAAATGTTTTGTACTTTTTTGGGATCTTGCCAGGTATTTGTGACCTTGATTGGCCACTGTTGGAAACAGGATGCTGGGCTTGATGGACCTTTGGCCTGTCCCAGTAAGGCAATATTTATGTACTTATGTGGTAGCCGGGTGGTAGTTCAAAATTGACACACGCAAGACGCGTGTACTCGCCTAATCAACTTAGTAAAAGGGCCCCTTAGTAACTACCTTTCAAAATGAGCTTTCATCTGCAGTGATCCAATGATAAAATTCTGTTCATGATTTGAATGATTTGATGGTTATGGAGATATTTTACATAAGGAGAACCTTGCCCAGGCTTTAAAAACAGGTTTTTGGATACGAGATAATTGCGTTTCTACCATACAGAGGCTGAATTACAATGATTATAGCTTTCAAAGACTGAAAAAGTGTTACACACTCCTTCAGCTGCCTGAAAAGACGAATAACTTGATGCACTGATCTGTTTGGATTGCCCTGGAGCTGGTTGGAAATGGAGAGGGAGAGGTGAAGAGAGAAAAGTTAAAATGAAAATGTTTAATGTGTGTTGCTTAAAAGCACAGTGTATAAAACAGCTCACCATGCACTGTACTGTTCTGCATGTTCATTTTGTTCAATAAAAATATTTAAATACAGAAACAAAAATTAGCATGAATAAAAGCATGCAGCAAGAAAGATCCAATTTGTTTAACTGGTTGGGTTTTTGGGTTTTGTTTTCATTGTTAATTAAATCTAGCTCCCTATAACTTCATAATAGGTAACAAAGCTCACTCAAATGTACAGTTTCCCCATTCATTCTGCTTCTAAAATTGTGCATGTAATAACAGATGCAAATCTTTACATATGCCTGTTATGAGTGAACTGCAGCTAATGCAAAGGTGGGAAGGAATGATTTGTAATTTCTCAGTGCATTGCAAAAATCACACTCTTCATGTATTTCGAGCCTAAGCTAAGTCATTATTTCCCGGTATTTATCTAATGTACTGGAATGTTCATATTGAAGAGCCAGCAGCATAGATTTTCATTTCAAATTATCCATCATTCCTGTTCTCTGCCATTTTTGCCCTGTAGCATTGGTTGACATTTCAGAGAAAGAGTGAGCCAGCAAGAGTCCAGATAATATATAATTATAAGAATCACCTACTCTTGAATTTTTCCATTATGTAGTCATCATAATCGCAGGCTGAAGTTTTATAGCTGTTTGATTTAGAATATGAAGTTTTCTTCTTCAATGATCTGTGATTTAATATGTGGTAAATAATTAAAAGATAGGTTCTCCATACATAGTTCATCTTTGAAGCATTACTAAGAGAAATAGTGCTCTTCGTTAACATACATCAGATAAGCAGAAGCTGTAACAGATATTTAATGTAATATTTATTCTAAAATCAATACTAGCAGAAGAATAAATACCCCTGTCCTAGGAAATAATTAAATACTTTTGGTTTCTTATTCAACTTTTTGGGAAATGATGGCGGAGAGAGATACTGCTTTTGATTCTTTTGTAAATAGTCCTGTTTCTATTGTATTTTTATGTGATATGTAATATTTTATAGCTCTCTAAGTAGCATGGTTTGCTCGTAATCCACTTTGATGCATGCTGTGAGATGCTGAATTTTAAATTAATCAAATTAAACCTTTTCCACTACTTCAAAACTGGCATGATATACTGTAAATTGCTGGAAAACTCAAAATCATTTCCTCATTCTGTAAAGTACAACAAACTTCAGTGTAATGTTCTTCCATGTTTCTTGTATTTGATTTTACTATAACAAAAGGATTCAGGAAATTACTAGCTGTTCTTCTAAAAAGGGTAAGATTACAATAGACAAATAATAATTATGTTTGTCATTGTAGAAGTAAAAATAGAAAAGACTGTATTTTGTAATAATTAAAATTAAACTTCCTTTTTATGAGTTACAAAACTACTATGTGCTGGTTATTATTTCTTATACCAAGATTGCCTGATAGACTTCAAACTTGCTACTGTAAATAAAGAATGCACTCTATAGTAGATTTAACTGATACAAGTTATGTGAATTTATTAATTCAATTCTTTCCTTTATCTAACTGCATGCCAGGTTCATTTGTGCTAAAATGCTTCTGAAAGTCAAATTTTATAACTCTTTTGTGCCTTAAAACAGTGATTTACATACATATAAGGCTTCTTATAAAGGAGCCCTTTTACTAAAAAGCATTAATACTTTCCTGCTTGCTTTATTCTCTATTCTTTTTACAGGTCCTGCGCTAATTTTTCCATTAGCACATGAGACCTGCAAAAATATTAGTGGGAGCACTTAGGGCCTCTTTTACCAAACCGAGGGGCCCTTTTACTAAGTCGCGTAGGCGCCTTTGCGCATCCAGCATGTGCCAACTCGGAACTACTGCCCAGCCACCGCATGGCCCAGGTGGTAATTTCATTTTTTACACGCGTCCAGCGTGCTGGAAAAGTTCCATCGTGCAGTGCTAACTGGGCAGTAATCGGCATTGTATACGTGCTGATGATTATCACCCAGTTAATGTGTGAGACCTTACTGCTAAGTCAGTGGATGGTGGTAAGGTCTCAGGCCCAAAATAGACGCGCACCAATTTTTATTATGCCCCAAAAAAGGCCTTTTTTGCAGGTGCATCCAATTACGCGTCTACACCAGCGCAGATCACTTTTCGGTACACCTTAGTAAAAGGACCCCCATGCTAGTGTTTCCTGGTGCAGCAATGCTGACAAAGCCCATTCACTTCTGACCTGGTCCATCCATATCTCAAATGCATACCCATCTGCTTCAGAAAGAAGTTACACACTTCCTACTGTACATTCAAAAGCAATTTCTAATTCAGGGGCCCTTTTACCAAGCTGTGGGGGAAAGGAAGCCCCCACCGGATCTCCAGCCCCCCGTGAACTTGTGACGCTGACTTGGGGTGGGGGTTCCTGCTTCTGTGTGGGGAGGGGGCTGTATTGGGGGGAATAGGGTGCTTGCCTGCTAGCATGCAAATGCATTCTGGACAGGACTCACCATTCCTCCCCAATGGTCTGCAAACCCTAACGCCAGCTCCGAGCTGGGGATTTGCCATGGGCAGTGCGCCAATGTTTGGCATGCTGCCCACTGATCATGGAGAGGAATATGTTCAGGGCTTTTTTTGAGGGGGTACTTGGGGGTACTGAGTACCGGCACCTTTTCCATTGTGTGCTGAAATTGGCCCATAGTCCCCAAGTTTTAATGAAAGAGCTCAGGTTCTGCACACCAATTCTGCCTTGTGACTGGTTGCAGGGGTCCTGGCTATTGTGGGGTGAGTCCCTCAGTGATCACCTCATCCCTGAAGGGTGGCCTGACATTTGAGTACCTGCACCTTTTTTGCTAGAAGAAACACACTGAATATGTTTAGCATGCATTTGCATTGTACTTGTGGTAAACGCCCTTGTTTAGCATGCATTTGTGTGCTAATTGTGGTCAGAGCCCGCAAGCACGTTGTTTCATGCGCTTGAGGGCTCTGATCATGAGGCAGTAGAAAGCACAGGTGGTAATAGCCTCTAGCACCTGCGTTTGTTTCTGATCATCAGCCCATTAGTTAGCTAACAGGCTTAACAGAGTTCTTCATTCCCCATTCCCCATTCCTACAGGACATTTTTCGGACCTGAGGAATTCCTCAGATAGACTAATTTCCAGCAGCAAAATGCATAAAACCCATCTGTTCTTCACTGTGATCATCCTTGGATCATCTGGTGAGGAATGTGCTGGCCATAAATTGAATTTGACTTTATTTATGCTTAGCCTCCCATTCTTCTCATTGCAATGACCCTGCACAATTTTTCAGAAGAAACCAGGCACATTGATTGATGTGGCCAGTATGCTGCTATTGCAGAACAGGTTCCATCTCATCAATAGAATCACAGTTCTTCTGTGCAGGCCCTTTCCTTTGAGAGTTGTTCGTTAACCAAGATAATGATCAAGTTAGCCTATGAGATCAGTTTCAGATGGCGGATTTAGCAACTACTGTCCTTATTCTTGCAAGGAAAGAAAGTAATGATGTGTTCTTTATGTAAGATTTCAATCTTGTAAAGTATTTGAGAGTCACCAAAGTTTTGAGTGATTTGATTTGTTCTTCTGTATCAAAAAGGATAAAGCCAGATACATTAAAGTGTGTGAATATCAGACCCATTTTTAAAAACTTCTTTGCCACGTCTGATGACTGTGCCAATTATTTTCCTATATCAAGTTCATTTTAGAACTTGATTGAAATAGTAATGCATCTCAGTTAAGTTTTTAGATATATATGATGTGTTTGATTCCATTTTATCTGGGTTAGAAAGGATGGGGTCAGCATTAGGATTGTACAGAATATTTCTGGATTCTATATCTACGCACGTAACTTAATTGGCTTAACAAAGCAATCAGCGTTTTTAACAGCACTTAACAAGCAATAATGAGCACTAATTGGCAATGATTAGAGTTTATGCCCACAACTCGCTAAACACATTCTGTAATGCAGTGCGCCAAACTTCTAATGCATGTAGACAAAAAGGGGCATGGTTATGGGTGGGGAAATGGGTGTTTTAGACTTTGAATTTATGTGCGTAGTTATAGAATATGGTCCAGTGCATGTAAATGTACGTGCTAGGATTTCACCACATTTTCATTGGTGTAAATAGAAGTTCGTAGTTTAAGGTGCTATGATATCAACTAAGCATATTCTATATACCGCGTCTAAATTTAGGAACAGATTATAGAATATGCTTAGGTGGAAATGTTTTCTGTGTGGATTTTGTAGGCGCTATATATAGAATCTTGTCCTTTGTGCTTGTCACAAAGGGGGGAAGTTATCATCGTGGGCTACTGTTAAAACAAGTTATTTTACAAGTCAGATTATTTTAGCACAGGTCTCATTGCATAAAATGGGACCTTGTGTTAAAATAACCCAATTTGTGATAAAATAACCCGACTTAATATTAACCTGCATTGATACCCCCCCCCCCCCCCAAAAAAAAAAAATGCTGTTGTCCAGATCAGTAGTGGAGGCAAGCTGATTGAGGAAATTACTCCAGTACTGAAAGTCTTGCATTGTTTCCTGTAAATTTCATTGTCAGTTTAAGTGCACATGTTTAATTTTAAAATGTAATATCATTTCCCACCATCTGATTTGTAATCTAGATTGCTAGATTACAAGCCTCTAGCCAACAAGAACAGTTGGATATTCTTGTAATGTCTGTTATTCTTCAGATGTCCTCATCAGCCTATTTATTTTCTGTTACTGGGCCTAAATTGAGTCCCATTTGGTGTTTGGTTTGAGTGAAATTATTTATCTTTCAAAAGAAATTTACAGCCTTTTTATTTAGACAGTCCTATGAAGCTGTGTGAATTTTAAAATTGCTTTATGATATTCTGTGATTTTATTTGTTTTTGTTATGTACTTTTTATTGTAATCTGACCAGATTTGTGAAGAAGACCAGAATATAAAGATATGGACTGATATTCAAAGAGATTTATACAGCCTGGAAAGGCTCCTAACAGTTTAAATCGCTTTTGCAGGGCTCTCTGGATATTCAGCGGTGCTGCTGAATTTCCCCTCTGTCTGTCTATGGCAAAACTGGCTAGTTTATGGGTGGTCTGGGAGCAGAGTTAGGGTAGAGCAGAAACTTAGGGCCCTGGTTACTAAGGCGCGTTAGCATTTTTAATGTGCCTACAATTAGCGTGCGCGCTAACCATGTAGACACCGATAGGGATATTGTAGGTGCGTATACGGTTAACACGTTTACTGCCAGCTAAGTAATCACAAAAATGGGGTCCTTTTACAGAGCCTCACTAGTGTTTTTAGCTCAAGGTAAAAATCAGCTGGCAGTAAACACTGAGATGCTCATAGGAATATAATGGGCGTCTCAGCGTTTACCACCAGCTGATTTTTACTGCAAACTAAAAACGCTAGTGTGGCTTTGTAAAAAGACTCCAAAGTTAGGATTTCAAGACAGCTGTCCTAACTTTGGGTACTTTTACTAAACTGTGTTAAGAAATGGACTTAGCATGTTTAACGTGGGACTTTCCCACCCGCTATGCATATTTCTAACATGACAGTATATTAAGGATTTTTTCTTTTTTTTCCGCAGGTCTTGTTGTCATTTTTCCATTACTGTGCAAGATGCAGTAAAATAACCTGACAGCACTTACTGCCTACTATTTAGGAGGCGCTAAGTGCTCCCTCATTAAGGCGCCCGTGTACTAAGCCGTGTAGGTACCTACGTGCATCAGTTTGGAACTACCGCCCATCTACCATGTGCCCTGGGCGGTAATTCCATTTTTTACGCATGTCCACTACATGCCTCGGAAAATATTTTTTATTTTTCGAAGTGCAGTGATAACTGGGGGGTAATCAGCATTGTATGCACGCTGATGATTATCAACTGGTTAACGTGTGAGACTTTACCGCTAAGTCAATGGGTGGTGGTAAGGTCTCCGGCCCAGATTGGACACAAGCCAATTTTTATTTTGCCGCAGGTCCATTTTTGGCCCCCCCCCAAAAGGCCTTTTTTGCAGGTGCACTGAAAAATGGACATGCGCGCATCTAAAACATGAGCCTACATTAGCACGGGCCATTTTTCAGCACACCTTAGTAAAAGGACCCCTAAGTCCATCTTATCCAGATAATGCATTCTGATCAGAACAGGCTAGCTGGCTAAAGCCTCTACACTTCTAAAAAACACGCGATTAGTGCATGATGACAGACAGATTACTATAAAAACCTTTAACCCATTTTGCTGTAAGCCTTTTTTCCTGTGTTAAGCGCACATTATCACTCAACGTGGTTTAGTAAAAAGACTCCTGTATGCAGCAAGTTAACCAAACACCAGTCTGAATATTGACTGATGCCCAGTTAACTTCCGGGTCAGCGGTCATACCTGGATATCACTTTTACAAAGTGGCAGTAAGCCCAACATGGGCTTACCACTCGCTAAAAAGGAAGTCCCGCTGGGCTACCGCAGCAGGCCGGCAGTAGTTCCCTCCCCCAGCGTGCCATCATATCCAGTGGTAAGGGCTCCCCTCCGAAATGCCGGCAAGTGCTTTACTTGCCACACAGCCATTTCCTCGAGAAAAGAAAGACCTACCCTTTACCTGCTGTTGTAAAAGGGTGCCTTCACACGCGTCAAAAACACTCGCCAACACCAGCACAGGCCTCCTTTTGCTGCAGTTTGGTAAAAAGGGCCCTCAATGCTGGGAGCTACGCATGCCTCGGCATTGAATATCAGGTGTTAAGTCAGCGCAGTGTGATGTGTGCTAAAATAGCAATTAGTGGTAAAATAACACACCTTAATAGTGGTCCACATTGATAACTCCCCCCCATCACCAATTGTGTAATTTCTTTACTTCATTTTAATCTTTGTTTTTTTTTTTCTTTTTTTAATATATATTTCCTATAGGACCTGGAGCATACACACCTTTAGTAAAGCCGGCTTCCAATATATCTGTATCGGTTTCCAAAGAGGAACGTTTCAAGGACAGAAAAAACAACATGAGTCCTGGACCTACAACTTATGAGGTTTGTCTACATAGTTTTGTTATCAACAATCACAGATTATGACCACAATCAGTGGTGGAGGGCCTCATATGAATCTACACTATGGAGAACATATGTGTTTCTTTAAAACACATGAGCAGAGCATAGAGAAAATATTCCAACTACAGATCTGATAATTCATGCAAAGTCAGTGTAGACTATTCAGTTCTTTTTTCTGCCATATAGATTGAGATTTGACTCTGCTTTCTTTCATTGTTCCTTTAACGATGAGTATACTTGACTATATTTATAGTGTACAAAATGGGTCTGATGTAGACATCTTGATACACATTAGAGAATATATCAAATTATGAGTCAATTATAAAATTGATTTGTTCCTGGGGGTGGGTGGGTGGGTGTGTGTGTGTGGGGGGGGGGGGGGGGGGGGGGGGGGGAAGATCACATCTGAACGTACAGGTAACATTTGCTGTTTTGTTTATGGATTCCAATAGACTTCCTTGCCTATTTTTCAATTGCCTTTTCTGTTTTATTATACGACTGTATAATTTTTATTACTGTATATTTGTTTATATGCCCTTTTACTAAAGTATGTTAGGCTTGTAATGCGCAGTACAGCATGTAGTAATAGCTAACACAGAAAGGTGTTAACTGCTTTTGCCTTATTTTTGCCATTACCATGTACTAAACAAGGTGTTAATATCATTTTTTTGCTAGGAGGTGTAACTAAGCAGGGCATGGGTGGAGAGGTTTCAGCAGTGAATGTGCTCCATTTACCATACACTAACTAAGGGGGTCTTTTACTAAGGTGCACTGGTGGTTTTAGCATGCGCTAAAATAGGCGTGCACTAAATGCTAGAGACACCCATAGGAATACATTGGCGTCTCTAGCGTTTAGCGTGCACCTATTTTTAGTGCATGCTAAAAATGCCAGCATGCCTTAGTAAAAGACCCTCTTAGTAATGCACAGTTAGCATAGGACTACTTATCACCTCCTGAATAGGAGTCTTTCTTACTCACTTTGTCATCAGTTGTTTGTAGCTATTTATGGCCCCCTTTTACCAAGCTGCGGCAAAATGGGGCCTGCGTTGGCATGTATTTTATATGTGCGCCGAGGCCCCCTTTTACCCCAGCTGGTAAAAGGGCTGGTCTCACTTCCCTTCAGGAAATGGCCAGGCGACAAATAAAGCACTTGCCGTGCAGCCATTTCGGGGGGGAGGGGGGCCCCTTACTGCCACTCATTGAGGTGGCGGTAAGAGCTCACATACTAACCCAGCGGTAACCGGGCAACATGTGGCACTGTCTGATTACCACTGGGTAGCATCTGGCGCTACAAATTTGTGTAGCGCCGAAAATGACGGCGCTTTAGGAGGGGGAAGTACCGCTGGGCTGCGTTAGCCCTACGGTACTTCCTAAGCAGCGAGCGGTAAGCCCACGTTGGGCTTCCCGCCGCTTAGTAAAAGGAGCCCTATGTAATGCAGACATCTTTCAATACGATATTTCTGCCGGTTTTGGCTCGGTGGACCAAGGGTTGCTACTGACAAGACTGCAAAAATTTGGTTTAGTAGGTTCTGTTTTGAATTAGTTTAATGAGTTTTTATGTAACCATTGATATTGTGTTTGTTAAAGTGATGTTCAGTCTAATAGATGGTGTCTGGATTGTTGAGTGCCCCAGGATTCTCCACTGCCATCTGTGCTATATAACCTTTTTATGAGCACCCTTGGATCCATTTCTCTTAACAGTGGAGAACGACTGTTTTCCTATGCTGATGACATCTTGATATTGGTGCTGGTTTGCAGTACTTTGGAGGATACTTTTGATTGGGTCTCAGATTGCATGGACAAAATTCAGCGTTGAACCTTAGGAAATATGCTTAAACTAAATCCCACTAAAACCAAGGTGCTCTGGTTTTCTAATTCTCTGTTGACTATTCCTGATATCATACCACGGTCAGATGGAAAAACTTTAAAGGTGGAAAGAGAGTCCAGGGTTCTAGGTGTAATACTCGAGTCTTCGCTTGTTTATGAATCTCAAGTAAAAAATCTATGGAGACAAACATTCTATTGTATGAGACACTTGCCACTGCTTAGGCCCTATTTTTCTGAGTCACATTTTTCAGTACTGGTCCAGATGATGGTATTTTCTCATTTGGACTATTGTAATTCCCTCTATGTTGGGTTGAGTGCCAAATTGTTATGTAAATTGCAGATGATTCAAAATACTGCTGTACGTTTGGTTTTTCAGTTGAAAAAAATATGACAGAGTACCTCAATAGGCTAGAAAATTACACTGACTTCCTCATAGGGCTCATGTTATTTTTAAATCAGTTTGCTTGATTTTTCATGCTTTAAATGGTAGTACCTCGGAATTGTTCATTTCATCCCTTTCAGATTTATTTTTTCTTTCTTCCCGGCTAAGGGATAATTTTATATTAAAATTTCCTGCTTTTACTGGTGTTTGATGGAAACGTCATTTTGAGGCTATGTTCTCTTTTCGAACTATTACGATTTGGAATGTGTTTTCTCGTAGTATTCATTCTGAGTTTAATTATATTCAATTGCTTTAAAAAATTGAAGGCATTTTTGTTTGACACATTTTGATTGTTTTATTTTTAATTATGTAGCTTCTCATGTTGTTCAGAGTTTTTCTTTTGTAAACTGCCTTGAACCTCATGCTGGGACTAGCACAGTCGATAAATTTCAGATTAGATTAGACTAGATTAGGAGGCACAGAGTGGTTCTGAGTTAACTGCTACCTCAGTACCATGCACTAAGAGAACTTTCAATGTGGAACCTGTATTGAAAAATACAGGGAATTCACGCAAGAAGTGCCATTTGAAGTTCGCAGCTACTGCATAGTAAAATTCTACATTAAGCTGCACATTTTACCATGGTTTAGTAAAAGAGTCCCTTTTGGGTTTTATTTTGAAAAAGTATTAAAATGTTATAGGTTTTGGATACTTGCTTTTGTTGAGTCAAAGAGTAAGTTCAAACAAGAAAAGACAAACAATCCCACAAAGATCAGCAAAGACAAACCACGGAGTGGGTGTCTATATTCGCTTGATATTGGCACAAATAAAGCAAACATTCACAGGTTTGGGGACTCCATGTGGTCCGTGTTTCAGCATGGGCTTTTGTCAGGAGTCCTTAACAGATATAAAATACACGTATGAATAAACAGCTACTTACAATAAATCAAAAAGACATATCCAAAGAACTGTATAAGAAGACTTTTAGGAAGAGTAAACATCACAAAGATGGTTGCCTATACATAAAGCTGTAAGAGTGGAGATGAAATAATAAATGAATCCAAGGAAAACCAAAATAAAAATATGCTAGCATTTTTAGTACACGCTAATGCTATAGATACCTATAGGAATAAATGGGTGTCTCTAGTGTTAGTGCGTGCTAATTTTTAGTGTGCACTAAAAATGCTAGTGCACCTACAGCACGGTGTAGTAAACAGGTCTCTAAATATATAAATATGGAAAATAATAAAAAGCAGAGGGAAAGACATACAACAATATACACATCATGCAATGAAAAAGTGCATATAGACAACCAAAAGTGCAATTGTAAGAAATACTCATAAATGGATAAATAGAGGAGAGAAGTGCAGAGTACAATCATAAGCAATAATGTGTAGATGAAATGTAAAAAATGCAAGTGTATGCAAATAATGTTAATCAACATACCAGGCTAACAGTCAAGGATAGAATAACTAGCAGCAGTGAATCCTGGCACAAAGCCAATAAGGAAGACCAAAAGATAAACTGAAAGCCAGAAGCCCTGATAAAAACCCTACAAAATATCATAGGTATTAAATAAAAATAAGGTAAAAATCGTTGTCAGCACCACTGTAAAATGTGAACCATAACAGATAAAAACAGCACAAGTCATAACAAATCTAAAAGGTACAAGAGCCAGCCCTTATCCAAAGGTGTGGGAAGAAATGGGCACAAGAACCAAGTCTAACTTGCAAAAAACACTATAGTTACAAAAAGAACCATGCTATAGATTGTCGGTGCCAAAAGAAGTAAAAAGAACCGACATGAAAAGGAAGAAGCAGCAATTATTTGACGAACACTCACCAATCCGATGCTCAAATACTCCAAAGGTAAAAGGATATCACCAAAAAGCTGAACAAACACGGCAGTATCCGTTAAATAAAGCGCGAAGAATACAAGTGCAGGACACAAAGACCATCTTGCACCACACATGAAAAGATGAAAAGAGAAGTAGTATGTGGCACAGCTGGACCCAAGCCAAAAATAAAATGCTTTTTTCTGTGGTAACATAACATAATATAACATTTTAATTTATATTCCGCTGAAGCCAATATAAGTTCTAAGCGGATTACAATAAGACTTCAACAAGGACAATGCTTATGAAGAACAAATTCAGTATAACAGCATATAAAACTTAACAATCAAGATGTCATTGCTAAAACATATTTTGTAAACAAAAAAGTTTTTAAAAGTTTTCTAAAAGACTGATAATGAGTTACTAATCTTAAATCTTCTGGGAGGTCATTCCACACATTGGCTGCCTGATAAGCTAAAGAAGCCCAAACAGAGTCAATGACTTCATCCCTATAGGGGAAGGTAATGCAAAAAACAAATATTTTCTACGATTTCGACCTGTCAAAACAATCCTTTCCTGTTGAAGCCAATGTAAGTTTTGATTAAAAAAAAAAATCAATATTCTAGCCTATTTGGGTAAAGAAAAAATTAATCTAATCGAAATATTCTGTAAAGTTTGAAGTTTTCTAATTAATGATTTAGAGCATTCCAAAAACAGTAAATTGCAGTAATCTATTTGTAATAGCATTAAAGCTTGCACAACTAGTTTAGATTGCTCCAATTCAAAATATGTACAAATTCTATGTAGCTTTCACGTTAATAAAAAACCCCACACTTTTTAATTAAATAATTAATTTGAGGCTCTAATGACAAAGTTCTATCATATTAACTCCAAGCCCTTGACAGCAAAGTATATTCAATGTTATTTGCCATGATCAATGATGGAAATATACTCTTTGAGGAGTCCTTTTACTAAAAAGCTACAGTAAAAGGGGGCCTGTGCTAGCGTCAGTGTTTGTTTTTGACATGTGCTGAGACCCCCTTTTACTGCAGTGAGTAAAAGGCTGTCTTTCTTTGCTGCAAAAGAAATGGCCGTGCGGTAAGTGAACCACTTGCCATGTGACCATTTCGGGGGGGGGGGGGGGAGAAGCACTTACCGCCACCCAGTCTTTTCCTTATAAGTCTCAATGGCTACATGATCTGTCAGTCTTTTTGAATCCAGAAGCAGGACAAAAGACCAATAGAACTTGGTCTACTTTTAAGCCAGTTACAGAAGTTAATTCAGAAATTTTCTAAGTCAACCTGTCCATTGAATGCTGCCCTGCCTTTTTTATGAAAGACCCTGTGCACTATATTCTCAGATGGGTCACTCATTTTTTGAATTGCGCAACAAATGGGCAAGATAATCTTAATCCCCAAATCAGCTAATTTAAACATGGCAGAGTCTAGTAGCTACAGACTAATAGCGAACATTCTTTTCTTTACGAAACTATTGGGGTCAACACACTGAAAAACTCCTCCGGGGACAGAGAGAGGAGAGAGGAGTGGCTGCTGAGCCGACAGCCAATGCCTAAAGGCTGCCCGCGGTGCTGAGCTTGCTTTAAAAAAAATTTTTTTGTTTGGTAGCTCTTTTTTTGTTGTTATGGCTGCTGCTGCTCAACAGGAGAAGCAGCAGTGGCCAGAAATGGAAGAAGGAGCTAGCACTGCATGTTTCAGCGGGAGACTTTCCCGCTTTGGAGGGAGTGCAGGAGATGACCTACCAAAGCAGGGTCTGAGGTACGTATAAAAGGATTTCAGCTTAGTGATCAATATAGATTGAAAAGCTACATAAAATTCTACTATTAGTTCATCTGGAACAGATGCATTCTTCCCAATATTCAAAACCATTTAACCAGCCAGGAACGACATCTGGCCAGTTAAATGGCAGTTAACTGGCTATCTGGCGAAATTTAGTGGGGGATAGCTGACTATCCCCCACTGAATATCACCAGATAGTGGCTAGGAGATAACTGACTATACCCACAAATATTCAGTGCATAGCCGGCTATTGTAAGCGGCCACATCAGGCTGAGTAAAAACCTGGAATATTTTTGGCCGGTTTAAATTTAACCGGTTATCTCTGAATATTAACTTACCAGTTAAGTTTAAACCGGCCAAAAATAAACCGAATATTCAGTGCCGATCACTAGAAATGGCCTGGCATTGATTATCCAGGCTGATTGCTGATGACAGGAGATGGCCGGGCTCCCTCCCACGGTCTGCTTATCGACCCCCTTATGTTTAACCATGTCTTTTAAAGCCAAAGCAATGTCTTCATCCATAATACATGTAACCCTGGTCTCACCACACACAGTTTGGGCACCAGCTAGCTCATTGCGGGTCAGCAGCCCTGAGACCAGGGCCACAAAAGTATCATCTTCCTCATGCACATATTCTTATTAGTCTCTTCATACAACTGAGCTGGGCATAGGCCGGGGTCAGATAAAGATCCGGAAGGCCGTAGGTATTGAGCTGGGCTTTGACTCTCTGGTCATTCACTTTTTCTTTCTCAATCCAGGAGCAAAGAAATTTCGCTCTCATTCAAAGGAATACTCACAGTTCAGGTCTTTTATGAAACCAATACAAACCTGACTTGAACTCTGCAACAGACGGCAAATTCCAATTTTATATTTCTTATAAACAGTACTATTTGGTTTAAGAGGCTTCCCTCATTCAGTCCAAGGCCATTGATTACAGTCCCACTTGCTCCCTAAAGGCTTCTGTATATCTTCTATGATATTTATATATTTACAGTTCCTGCAGTCCACTACCCATCTCTGTGGACGAGATAATCCAAGGCTGTGCTTGTAGTGTTTGTTGTCACAAGCAGACTCCACACAGGACCAGACCTCCTTGTCTGTCCTCTCCTCCAGAGATGCACTTCCATGAGCTGCACTCTCTGGCCTCAAATAGCCTCTGTCCTGCTCTTGCTTCTGGGCTGGAATTCCTCTTCCACTCACCCAGAGCACTCCACTCACTCAGTTACTGCCTTTAGCTGGCAGTAACTCCATGTTGATCCAGACTTAGATTATTTGACCTTTCCTGGACACCCGCTCTCCTCATGGATTCTGGCAGGGGTGAAAGCAACCAAAGACCATGTGCTCAGGCAAATAGTAACTTTTATTTACTGTAAACGCTTCCCCTACTGTCATTCAACAACCAGAAACATTTCCCTCAGCACTTTTGCCCATGAACTGTCCTCCCCCCCCCCCCCCCCCCCCCCCCGGGGCTGGGATTACTACTTCCCAAAGAAATCCCTTCCTCCCCCCCATTGACTCTGGAGAATTCTAGATTTCACTGTCAATAATCCCCAATACAATGGGGGATTACTCTCTCCCCCCAGTAAAGACAAGATGATTCCCTTTATTCCATCCCTGGGAATCATTTTTCCTTGTCCTCAAAGGCCAAACTTCCTAGTACTTGATATCCCCACCATGGGTCACCAAGTGAATTTTTATAGCATCATCAACTTTATTTCAAACATAATTAATTCGTTCCCATTTATACTCAATCACATTTCTTATTACTTTTCTTTCAATTCTTATCCAGATGTTTGTTCCACCTCCCATTAATCCACATCTTAACACCCCTCATCCCAACAGCCATTTTTGTGTTCCCTTAAAATCCCAATCTCCATATTTTGCCACTTAAACCAGAACACTCAGATAACACTCTTCGTTTGTTTCAGGTGATGAGTCAGGACACCTTTGCTTTAATAAAGGTGGCAACTTGCTCAGCACTCTATGCAATTTGCCACTTTGTCTTCCCAGATAACACACTTCCACATTCCCACATTCTTTTTACCTTTTAGTACTCTCCTTTTCCATGGTTGATCAAAAAGCAAGATCTAAGAGTAATCACATCAAGTTGTATTAGATCTTGCTTTTTGTGTTAGATCTGTTTGTGCTTACTTGACATTTTTATTGATAGATGGTGAAAAAATAGGGGAAATAGACATTCCAGCTTATAATTGAAAAAGAAAAACGCCTATATTGCGACCCAAATTGGGAGATAGACGTTTATCTCACAAAAACGAATAAAGCGGTATAATCGAAAGCCGAATTTGGACGTTTTCAACTGCACTCCGTCGCGGATGCGGACAAAGTTGATGGGGGCGTGTCAAAGGCGTGGTGAAGGCGGAACTGGGGTGTGGTTATCGGCTGATCAGAGATAGGCGCCTTTCGCCTATAATGGAATATGCCGTTGTATCGCTCCATGGTGCGACCGCACCTGGAGTATTGTGTTCAGTACTGGTCTCCGTATCTCAAAAAAGATATAGTAGAATTGGAAAAGGTACAGCGAAGGGCGACGAAAATGATAGTGGGGATGGGACGACTTTCCTATGAAGAGAGGCTGAGAAGGCTAGGGCTTTTCAGCTTGGAGAAGAGACGGCTGAGGGGAGATATGATAGAAGTGTATAAAATAATGAGTGGAATGGATCGGGTGGATGTGAAGCGACTGTTCACGCTATCCAAAAATACTAGGACTAGAGGGCATGAGTTGAAGCTACAGTGTGGTAAATTTAAAACGAATCGGAGAAAATTTTTCTTCACCCAACGTGTAATTAGACTCTGGAATTCGTTGCCGGAGAACGTGGTACGGGCGGTTAGCTTGACGGAGTTTAAAAAGGGGTTAGATAGATTCCTAAAGGACAAGTCCATAGACCGCTATTAAATGGACTTGGAAAAATTCCGCATTTTTAGGTATAACTTGTCTGGAATGTTTTTACGTTTGGGGAGCGTGCCAGGTGCCCTTGACCTGGATTGGCCACTGTCGGTGACAGGATGCTGGGCTAGATGGACCTTTGGTCTTTCCCAGTATGGCACTACTTATGTACTTATGTACTTAAATATGCGTTTTTAGCGAGAATTTAGGGCACTTTTCCTGGACCCTGTTTTTCCACGAATAGGGCCCCAAAAAGTGCCCTAAATGACCAGATGACCACTGGAGGGAGTCGGGGATGACCTCCCCTGACTCCCCCAGTGGTCACAAACCCCCTCCCACCACAAAAATATGCCGTTTCACAACTTTTTATGTTCACCCTCAAATGTCATACCCACCTCCCTGGCAGCAGTATGCAGGTCACTGGAGCAGTTATTAGGGGGTGCAGTGGACGTCAGGCAGGTAGACCCAGGCCCATCCCCCCCACCTGTTACACTTGTGCTGGTAAATGGGAGCCCTCCACACCGCCCCCCAAACCCACTGTACCCACATGTAGGTGCCCCCCCTTCACCCCTTAGGGCTATAGTAATGGTGTAGACTTGTGGGTGGTGGGTTTTGAGGGGGATTTGGGGGGCTCAACACCCAACGGAAGGGTGCTATGCACCTGGGAGCTCTTTTACGTTTTTGTTTTTTTTTGTAAAAGTGCCCCCTAGGGTGCCCGGTTGGTGTCCTGGCATGTGAGGGGGACCAGTGCACTACGACTCCTGGCCCCCTCCCACGAACAAATGCCTTGGATTTATTCGTTTTTGAGCTGGGCGCTTTCATTTTCCATTATCGCTGAAAAACAAAAACGCCCAGCTCACAAATTGTCGAATAAAACATGGACGTCTATTTTTTCCCAAAATACGGTTCGGTCCACCCCTTCATGGACCCGTTCTCGGAGATAAACGCCCATGGAGATAAACGTTTTCGTTCGATTATGCCCCTCATTGTGTCTTTAATTTAATTGCTTCAGTACTTTTTAAATGGGTTTCCAGTAAAAGGACAACATCTGGATGACATTTAGATACATAAGATAATATTTTTTTTCCTTTTGATCGGATTATTAATTCCCTTAAAATTAAGGGATATATGCATGTGAGAGTCATATTAATATACAAGATATTAGTGTGAATGGAAGAAAAGGAATAAAGGTACATCTTTGTTTCTGAATTAATGCTGGTTTCAGAAAGGGATATGAAAATGAAAAAGTAAAATTATCTCTTAGCAATATGTATTTAAAGTATCCTAAAAAATACAATATATTTGTGCAATATTAACATCATATTACATAAACTATAAACTAAGAGTTATTGAGAGTCACAGATAGCTTCCATAACAGACTCCGGTTGTTCTCAAAATAGAAGATTAAAAGAAGAAAACATCCATTGTAATTTAAAGTGAGGGGCCCTTTTATTAAGCTGTGCTGAAAAGTGGCTTGCATTTTCTGTAGCACGGGGATTTCCTGCGCGCTGAGGCCACTTTTAGCGTGGTTGTAAATTGGCTGCATTTTCCATTTCTTCAATTAATGGCCACGCGCTAATTTCCCAATTAGCATGTGGCCATTAGCGTGGGAGCCCTTACTGACATCTATTTGCCTAGGCTGTAAGGGCTCCTGTGCTTACCACACGCTAATCAGTTAGTGTGTGGCAATGCAGCTGTGCTAACTGATTAGCACAGGACACTCCTCTCTGTCCCTAAACATGCCCCCAGTGTTAGAAATATTTTCTCTTTTTTTTTTGCGCATGGGTAGCACCCGCCGAACACAAAACTACCGCAGGACACCTAAGTGCACTCCATATTTACAGCTCCATGGTAGTGGAGTTTAACCTGCAATAAGCACGCTTTATGCTTACCACAGTTTAGTAAAAGGGCCCCTTAAGCTTTAACCTAAAACCAAGTGAGTTGAGCATTCAACATTCTAAGTACAAACAATTAAGTGGGATAATAGCAGAAATATTCTTCAAATGTCATAATATCCATATAGCTGTATTATAAATCATATTGCTATTAAGATTCTTTAGACCCTACATAGAGAAGGATTGAAACAGTAACCGGTATTTATATACTTATAAATATTCAAGTACCATCAATGGTACTTGGGAATTCCTTCTCTAAAAATGTTAAAAGTCACTAGGATCAATGAAATCTTTGGTACGATTGTTAATTGTTAACACACATTCTTCCAGGATAGAAAATATCGAATCTGGCATTCACAGCTTAAAATGTAGGGTGGAATGCAAGAAGTTGTTTGTGCAGCCATGCATTGTTTCTAAGTCTGGCGGAAATAATACAGTATTTCCTTGAAATTTAATTGGAGCATGTAATTTCGCTTTTTGACCTATATCCAGAACTTGAACATACCTTAATATTTTAATAATAAAAGAACACAGATTTTTATCATTCTGGTGATGGTGAGAAGTTGAATGGTGAACTCTTTCAATTTCAAATAACATCAAATTTCAAACCTAAAATCAATGGTATCAGTGGTTCTAGAAATTTGATTGGATCTTGCCCTTCTTTTCCTTCTGGTATACCAAGAATGTTATTCCTATATGCGTGATTGTTAGAATCTTCTGTCTCCTTCTCAAGAAGCCCGATGCGCTTCACTTGCCGCGTTAGGCCGAATGTTGTTTTTGGCAATAGCAAGCTTATTTTCTGTGATCTCAATCTGAGTTTTAAATTACACATCATCTCCTGGTTTAATACAGCAATGTCCTCCTTTGATTTCACTAGTATCTCCTTTAGTTTCCGTTAGCAAATCCTTCATAGAACAGAGTTTCTCTGGTGTGGATTGAGAGGCTGCTCCCTCAGCTTTTCTAGACAGTATTTTCTGTGGTAATGCAGGCTCTGGTTTGTGGCGTTATTTGCCCCTTCCAGCTGACATGCTCTGTTGCTGCTCGATGTAGTGATGGCAAATAAAATTGTAGGGTTTAAATGATGGATGAATTAAGATTCAAACAGTCATACAGGAAGTCTGCAATTAAGCTGCCATCTTGTATGCTGCTCAACAGCACCCCACTCCCAATTGTTTTGAAATGTTGGTGTCTATGATCTACTTAATATCTACCATAGAAATGAATTGCAAATTGGTATCACACAAACTTAGACATTGGAAAAAAAACTATGAAGAGTCCTCTTCAAGTCCATTCAAAGCCAAGAAGATATCATTAATAGAATACAGCTATAGACTAATATATGGCCAAAAAAGTGGATGAATATTCTCAAGGAGTGGCCTCATCTGAGGTGCCATCTGTACGAATAGAGGTATGGTGGGCTTGTCCTAAGTGGTGCCTGGCAGGCTAGATAGGGCTCCGGCTGTGCACTCTCACTGCTTCTACCTTTGCAATTTTGCACTGATGCATTCATTGATATTATGAGCTGTCAGGCTATGAAAATAGTGCAGGGGTTGAATACTAATGTTTGCTTTATCAGGTGAGATGCCAATGCTGTTCTTTAGTGTGGAGATCAACTATTATTCAGTTATGGAGAAAATAGACTTTAGCGTTAAGAAAAGGTGTTTCATTATGTTTTCTCACATGCTGACCTTCCATGCTAGCTAGCTATTATGCTTTATATCTTTGTAAGCCATTGCAGTTTTTCTATATTTGGATTGCTGATGTTTTCCCCTCTTATTGTCCATAAAATTGCACTGTGCAAATATTTCAAAGGATATTTAAATCAGCAACATAGCAACTGAAATGTGACCAGTTGTTTTGGGTTATTCTTGCCCGTACTTTATGCAGATACTCTTTGAGCAAGTTCTTGTTCCGTGTCTGCTCAAAGTTAGATGTTAGAGGTTCAAGAAGAAATGTTACTTTACATAGCCTGGAGATATAGTACTTCTACAGCCTTGGTTGATCTCCATTGTCTTCAAGCTGAAGCAAGAAGTTGGTTTAATCAATCCAAAGATTCCACATCTAATTATCTCAGTTCAAGGTTCACTAAATTAGATCAATTGAGGACAGAAACAAGATCAATTTTGTATGCTTGTACTTATACATCAACCATGTTAGCACCACAGATTAAACTCATTAAGGTTCATTTATAGGTCATGGGGAGGGAATTATCAATGTGGGCTACCATTAAGACGGGGTATTTTACCAGAAGTTATGCTATTTTAGTACAGGGACTCATTGCATAAAATGGAACCTTGTGCTAAAATAGTCCCCCTTCCTTAGCTTCCAACTTTTCTACTTGTCAACTACAAGACAGTGTATAAGAAATTTGCCGACCCTTCGGAAAAAACATTTATTATAACTCCCTTTCAAACTTCCCAATAGCTGAATCAACCCAATAGTTTTTCAACTGCAAAGATTCACTATGAAGGTCCAATACATTTGTTGGCTAGGCAGTGGACTCTTGTATATTGGATTTGAAGATAAGATCAGAAATACTGTACATTTATCATAGTAAGAGAAAATGTTAGTATAAATTGATTCTTTACATGTTGCAGCAATGCAGTCTGTGGGCCCTGTTTACTAAGCTGCGCTGTTGGCGCGCTAACTTTTTAATACGCACTAAAAATTAGTGTGTGCTAATGATAGATACCCATTATATTCCTATGGGTGTCTCTAGCATTAGCGTGCGCTATTTTTTAGCATGTGCTTATAGCATGGCTTAGTAAACAGGGCCTTATATGTTAAAACTCATTATTTTATTTCAGTGCTTCTTCCTGCAAGTATTGTACAGAGCAAAAGAGTTTAGCTATCCTTTTGTTGGCACTGTCTGCATATTCATGATCACATATGCCCATAACAAATGAAGGGGCCCTTTTACAGAGCAGCGGTAAGCCCAATGTGGACTTACCACGTGCTCTTCCGGGACTTCTGCTGGCCCGACGTGGTCGCCGGTAGTAGTCCTGCCCTGAGTGTTTGCCATTTCCAGGGGAAAAAGAAAACCCCTGGAAATGGCTTGTGCGGCGATAGCATGGCGTTTATCGGGCATCACTGCGCGCTGCCCGGTTACTGCCCGGTTAGGGCAGGAGCCATTATCGCCACCTCAGTAGGTGGTGGTAAGGGCTCCCTTCCACATGGCCATGCGGTAAGAGTTCTCTTACCGCATGGTCATGTGTGCTGGGGACTTTTTTTACCCGCTGCAGTAGAAAGGGCCCTGGTGCATGGGAAAAACAACTCCTGTTGCTAGCGCAGGGCCTTTTTTCCTGCAGCTTGGTAAAAGGGCCCTGAAATGCTGTAAATCAGTCCTTCAGTTTGAATGTAGATTCTAAATAATAAATTTGGACTCATGTGTAGTATGTGCTTAAACATTTTTGAATTCTGTAACTTGCCTTTCTAAATTTGAGTTGAAGATTAAATTTATTTAGAATTGGTGCCATATCAAGGGCTATATGAGTAGTGCAGCTGCACAGAGCACAAATATGTAGGAGTTCAAATATTGCTCCCAGCTCACTGCCTTCTCTTATTGGTGGTGGTGAAGTGGGCAGGACAAAGGAAAAAGTAGGGGGCGATCAAATGATTTCCAGCAAAAGCTTGATGTAGTGTAGGTGTTTATTGAGCATGCACCATGCAGGGGACCTGACATGGGACCTTGTCTTGGCAGACAGACCGCCTGCCTCAGGGGTCATAAACACTAATTAAAAAGCAAAAAACAGAAAATCAGTACATGATATATAATATCAATGTAATGTGTATTTATTGCAATTTCCCTCTAGCAAGGGTTCAATGCAATTTACAAATTCAGAAAACCCAAAAGTAACCCTAAATGGTTGATAACATTATATATGTGAAAACTAACAATTATTAATAGCACTAAAAATAATATGCCTTAAACCAATACAGTATAGATTATTTCCAAGATCTCAGAAACTAATAGAGGAATATTTCACATACATTATTAACAAGAATAAAAATCAATAACAATGTCCAAAAAATGTGTCTTTTACCAGTTTACAAAACTTTAAGTAATTATTCTCAATTCTGATAGATAATGGGAGAGAATTCCATAAAGGTACTACAATAACAGCAAAAATAGTATTAAATATCTTCCTAAATCTCATCTTACCAAAAGACATTGGGCGAAGAATTATTTGACTAAACAATCTTGGTGAACAACCATAAAACTGCATTGATCTAAAGATATAAAGTAGAACCATATAAAATCTGATACAGTATACATAATGCTTTAAAAGAGACATGCTGCTTTACCAGAAGCCAATGCAATCTCATCATATATTCAGAAACACCGGTAAATCTTTTTAGTCTGAAAATTAATCTTATTGCAGTTTTCTGGATCAACTGTAACTTATGAAAATATCTAGAACAAATTCCCATATATAGCACTTTGCAATAATCAAGCTGAGAAAGTATCATCATCTGTACTTGCAGAGCAAAAGTCTCTTTTGTAAAAAATAAATTCGTCTCTGCTGTTTCAACTTAAATAATGATTTCCTCCAAAGATGGTTAACCCGATGACCATAGGACAGTGGAGAGACCAACACCTGTGATTCAGTTTCTATAGGTAGCATCCTACCATCAGTTAGTCTAATATGGGAACGAACAATCACATCAGATTTCTTGAACCATAGAATGTTTGTCTTATTTGGGTTCAGCTTTAATTTATTTGACCAGGCCCATTTTTAAATTCTATTTATCCCCTTGGAAATAATTTCAGATAACTCAGAGATTAATGAAGGTACTGGTAGTAGCAATAAAATGTCATCCACATAAAAGAACAATAACTCTCCAGAATTCAGTTGTAATAATCCTAAAGCAGACATAAAGAAATTAAAAAGTATCGGAGATAGGGGCAAGTTCTGAGGGACTCCAGAACCCGGAGACCAATATCTAGAAGATGTCTTAATCAAGCAGACACAGTAACTTTGATTTTTCAAAAAGTCAGTAAACCAGCTAAGTGCAACCCCTGAGACACCTATACCCGATAACCTTTCAAGCAGAATAATATGATCTACTGCTTCAAACACTGCAGAGATGTCAAAGTGCAGTAGTATCATCTGCTTCCGTTTCCTTAACATAGGAAGTCAATGCCAATAAGTGTGTCTCCGTACTATGAGCTTCTCGAAAACCAAACTGAGAGTAATGAAGACAAGAGAATTTTTCTAAATAATCCATAAACAGTTGACTTACATATGTCTCTATCAATTTGGTACATACTGGTATGTTGGCAATAGAATGAGGGTTGGTATCGGTGTCAAAACTATTTTACCCATATCAATAGGTAAGGAACCAATTGTTAAGAAATGATTTAGTTTAACTGTCAACCACTGAAGTATTTCACTTAGAATAGCAGAAAGCAAAAAATATGGACAAAAATCCAACATAAACTTAGAATGGGATCATTTTTTTTTTAGTAACATGATGGTAATAGCAGGAGCAAAGGTGGAAAGGTATTCCAAGTTTGGTCAGTTATGCATAATTATAGTTAGCATATTTTTCTAATGAAGTAAATTATTATATGATATTGTGAATTGTTACATATAAGAATTGATCCATATTTATTGATTCCAAAAGCTTTGAACACATATGTTTATCTGTATATTGGGCAGATGGTTTTGTTACAGCATATTTGCTGCATAAAGCCCTTCTTTGGTGTAAAAATGCCTTTGACTTATTTATTTTAATGTGTTGATAAAAACTGGATATAGTTTTCAGAAATGACATTATTTAACAACAGACTTGAATGTGTTCTGGGTTGTTTATGAAACTATGCAAACATAACTAGCATTTTTCACATGTTAAGCACGTTTCACTTGCAGAAAATGGCTAATATAAAATGTGCAGGGGTTTACATGTTCAAACATTAGGAACACTGAAAGATGACATAATGGTAGATGCTATCTGTGCAAAGACATTCCCAAGGGTTGAATCTGTGTGGAATTATGGTATAGTACAATCTTGATTATCTGACTTTTGCTGATCCAACCATCCGGTCTATCCAACAGACCCCCAGTGACATCACGTGGCTTCTCTTTCTATTTTCTGAACCTGGGGCCCTACTTTTACCACCGTTGTGTGCTGAGACCCTGCTTTTACTGCCTTTGCTTCTGCATTGCTTGACTTCTCTTTCCGTTTTCCGAACCCGGGACCCTACTTTTACTACTGTTGTGAACCGGGACCCTGTTTTTACTGCCTTTGTTTCTGCATTGCTTGAGGGGTTACCATTGTTTTCTGTATTATCCAACTTTTCATTTATCCGAGACTTCACTGTATATGCCTGTTCTATACAAAGTATTCATGTTGAGGCACACATTTACTTCCCGCCTCAGAGCAGGTTCAAATGTGTGCAACAGCATATGTGCACATTTGGGATGGTTCCGAGAGCCTGTTTTATAAAGGTACATACGTATATTCTGCTGTTACTTTTATAAAATAGGCATAAATTAGGTGCTGGTTTTGAAATTTTCTTTGGTGCACTGTTATGAAAGTACTCCCTTAGTAAAAAGCCCCACTAAGATTAATGGGACTTGTATTTAATAATATGTGCTAAATCACATTAGCACAAATTTAGAGATGGGAGTAACTAGCGAGGTAATTAAATTTGCTGATGACACAAAGTTATTCAAAGTCGTTAACTCGCGACAGGATTGTGAAAAATTACAAAAGGACCTTACGAGACTGGGAGACTGGGCGGCTAGATGGCAAATGACATTTAATGTGAGCAAGTGCAAGGTGATGCATGTGGGAAAAAAGATCCCGAATTATAGCTACATCATGCAAGGTTCCACGTTAGGAGTTACGGATCAAGAAAGGGATCTGGGTGTCGTCGTTGATAATACACTGAAACCTTCTGCTCAGTGTGCTGCTGCGGCTCGGAAAGCGAATAGAATGTTGGGTATTATTAGCAAAGGTATGGAAAACAGGTGTGAGGATGTTATAATGCCATTATATCGCTTCATGGTGCGACCGCACCTTGAGTATTGTGTTCAATTCTGGTCGCCGCATCTCAAGAAAGATATAGTGGAATTGGAAAAGGTGCAGCGAAGGGCGACGAAAATGATAGCGGGTATGGGACGACTTCCCTATGAAGAAAGACTAAGGAGGCTAGGGCTTTTCAGCTTGGAGAAGAGACGGCTGAGGGGAGACATGATAGAGGTATATAAAATAATGAGTGGAGTGGAACAGGTGGATGTGAAGCATCTGTTCACGCTTTCCAAAAATACTAGGACTAGGGGGCATGTGATGAAACTACAGTGTAGTAAATTTAAAACAAATGGGAGAAAATTTTTCTTCACCCAACGCGTAATTAAACTCTGGAATTCGTTGCCGGAGAATGTATTGAAGGCGGTTAGCTTGACAGAGTTTAAAAAGGGGTTAGACAGTTTCCTAAAGTACAAGTCCATAAACTGCTACTAAATGGAATTGAGAAAAATCCACAATTCTAGGAATAACATGTATAGAATGTTTGTACGTTTGGGAAGCTTGCCGGGTGCCCTTGGCCTGGATTGGCCGCTGTCGTGGACAGGATGCTGGGCTCGATGGACCCTTGGTCTTTTCCCAGTGTGGCATTACTTATGTACTTAAATGTGTGTGTGCATTAATGCACATTAATATATTTAATATTAGGAAATCTAGTACTATATTTTTCAAATTGTATAACTCAGTTTCTCCTTTTTCATAAACAGATTTACAAGTGATAATCTTTTTATTTGCTAATCTACTTCTAATAGGCAAGAGGAACCTTCTGGCATTTTTCATTTGGTGCTTTTTTAATGAGCCTATTATCTTTTATGTGTCACTGTGCTAAAAATGGTTTTGCATGAGCTGTAGTGCAAAGGTCCCAGTATTCCAGATGTGATCTCAGTGACTTGCACATTGGCATTACCAATTCCTCCTTTTTACTGGTTATGCTTTTCTTAAGCTGCACTTGTAAACAGGCTTAGCCTGCCCTCCCACCTGCCAAGCTCATTTCTAGCATGGCCGTATAATAAGCATTTTTCTATGTGTTGAATTTCTGGCCATGCACTAATGTTAGCATTAGCATATGATAAGAAAAGAAACAGGAAAAATGTGTCCACACATAAAAACAAATGGAAAATACAACACAAAGGTGGACAACTTGTTAACTATCTTTTAATAGGAGGAAAAGGTCTCAGATGTCATCAGGTTACTCTATCACATACACAGTATAGGGATTAGAAAAATACCAGTATGACCATTGTAATCATGGACCAAAATCCCTTCCATCCACATTTCAAGTTTTTTTATGGAAGTAATCTTATTTCAGTTTTCATTGTATGTATATTCAAACAAGAGGTAACCATTTAATCCTTCAATATAAGTTTCAATAGGCAGTTAATACACTGAAGCAATAGCACTTATCTGTGACACACTGAGCCCTGACAGGCACCCGTTTCGCTGCCACTTCTTCAAAGGGTATAAATCGGTGGTCATGTGTAATGCAACAGAATAGCCTTCTATGGCTACGGCCTTCTTCTTCGTAGCATTATATTAATTTTAAGTGGCGATTCTCTCAACCAAGACAGTGTCAGACCCCCTCCCCCACCTTTCCATGTCCACCTTTACTACACTAAGGATCTTTGGATAATCCCCCTTTAATAACTCTCCCTAGACTCCCATCAGTCACACCTCCAAATAGTGTATTTTATTGTGTACCCATCAAAAAGGGAAGGAAGATCACACCAGTTCCAGCATAGATGCCTTTAAGGATATGTTAAAAGCCTCATTCTTGCTCATGTTCACCCTAAATCCTGATGCTAGTGAAAAAGAGTCCATTTCTGCTATCACGTTGGGCAGGGTAACTATTGGGGCTGTCAGAGTAAACAGTACGTCACCATCGAACAAACTGATCTTATTATCCTGATCTCCTACCTAAATCCCCACAATATCAGGGTTCTCCTGCACTGCTGCTGTGAAGGGCTCCATCATCAGGGCAAACAGTAGGAATGGAGGTGGAAGAGTGGCCTGGTGGTTAGGGTGGTGGACTTTGGTCCTGAGGAACTGAGTTCAATTCCCACTTCAGGCACAGGCAGCTCCTTGTGACTCTGGGCAAGTCACTTAACCCGCCATTGCCCCAGGTACAAATAAGTACCTGTATACAATATGTAAGCCACATTGAGCCTACAAAAGAAGGAAGTGGAAAACACAACTTCAAGAGATCAATCCAAGACACAGGGTGAGATGCTCCAGGAAAGCTTTATTAGGACCCTACATGGTCCATGTTTCAGCTTTTAAAAAAGCCTTAATCAGGGGTCGATCTGTGGATGCACAAAGTGTATACTGATTGACAATGGAGCACATGAAATATTGTCTCTGAGTAAAATAAAGTGTACTGCCTCGTACCAACAGATTCGATTGTTGGTATGAGGCAGTACACTTTATTTTACTCAGAGACGATATTTCATGTGCTCCATTGTCAATCAGTATACACTTTTGTGCATCCACTGATCGACCCCTGATGAAGGCTTTTTTAAAAGCCGAAACACGGACCGTGTAGGGTCCTAATAAAGCTTTCCTGGAGCATCTCACCCTGTGTCTCGGATTGATCTCTTGAAGTTGTGTTTTCCACTTCCTTCTTTTGTTGAGTTTTTGTGGAAACTGCGAACCCCTTTTGTTTCTGCAGCCGTATTGAGCCTGCCATGAGTGGGAAAGCGCGGGGTACAAATGCAACAAAATAAATAAATAAATGGCAATGGACACCCCTGCCAAGTGTCCCAAGTCAAAGAAAACATCCCAGAATTCTCTTCATTCATTCTCATGCAGGCTCTAGGCTCCAAATACAAACTCCCCACCCACTCCAACATGCCCCAACACCCTGTCCATATAATCCCAATGAACCCTGTCGAATGTTTTTCAGTGTCTATCCCCAATAAAAAGGCTTGAATGTTCCTTACCTTAGATACATGGATTAAGTTTACAACTTTACAAATATTGTCCGCCTCCTAGACCCAAATTCAACTTGGTCAGCATGAATCAAAGTGGGCAGCACCATCCCCAAGCACATAGCCAACACCTTTGCCACTATTTTTACATCAGCATTCAAGATGGATATGGGCTGAAAAGAATGGCATTCCATTTTATCCTTCCCCTCCTTGGGAATTACTGTAATCCACACTTCCAGTATGGATAGGGCAGGGACTCCTCCGTTTTAATTCTATTCATAACATCCACTAACAATGGCACCACTTCCACAGAGAAGGTTTTGTAGAACTCCAATGGGTAACTGTCTAACCCTGGAGCCTTCCCTCTTGCCAAAGCTTGAATCGCCTTCTGAATTTCTTTGGACAGTGTTCAAGAGTACTTGCTGTTTAGAGGTAAGTGGGGCAACTGCTTGGATGCTAAGTAAGCATCAATGTTTGCTGGTAATATACTGTCATCCCTAGTGTAAAACTCACCCAGAAATTCCTCAAAACTCCCCCATATTTCAGCTGATTTCTAAAGTTGTGTACCTGCCTTATCCTTAAGTTTACCAACATAATGATCTACCTGGGCCCTACACAACTTGAAAAACTAGCAGCCTATGTACCCTCCCGGTGTACTTGTACCTCCGTTACTTTACCCACTCCATCCTGTTGGAAAACCTCCAATGATAAACGGGCCTTCTGAAGTTCCACTCAAACTAATTTATCCCCTGTTAGTTTGTGCCTCTGCTTGAGGTCTGCAATCTTCCGCGAATGGTATAATTTAAGCTGTTCCCTCCACCTCTTATACTGGGCCACAATCTTTGTAAACTTTTCCCTAGTTACAGCCTTCAGGCCATCCCACACTGTGGCCATTGAGGGGCCCAAGTTCAAGTTATGTTCCATATAATCTCGCAACACCTCTCTGTAGCCCTTGACTATCTTCTCGTCCTTATGCAAGCTAACATTTAAGGTCCATCTCTTGTCCCGTTTATCCTCTTGGGTATCTTTCAAATCTGCCCAACAGGGGATGTGATCTGAAAAACTGATTGTGCCAATTTCAGCACCCAAAAGATGCCCTCTTAACGCTCTGTCAAGGAAGAGATGGTTTATTCTGCAATATATTAAGTATACAGGAGAATAAAAAGTGTAGTCCTGCTGGGCCACATGACAATCTCTCTAGCTATCCACCAGCCTGAGCTCCTAAAGTAGAGCCCACACGCTTTAGAATTCTTAACATTCCTCCTGATTATCTTTTCCCGTGGTATCCTGGATGGGGTTAATGCAGGTGTTAAAGTCCCCACCTAATATTAATGACCTCTGTGCAAATGCCAATAAAATGGCCTTCAGTGCTGTGAAAAAATCTGCCTGATGAACGTTTGGAGAATACACATTAGCTATGGTAAAGTTACTTTGGTCCAGCAAGATCTGTACAAAGAGATATCTATCCTCATGGTCTCTCTGGATCTTAAGGGTCTGAACTGCTAGGTCCCTGTGAAGGAGAATCGCCACACCTTTGGTCTTACTGCCCTCCCTGTCAGATGCAAAAAAGACTTGGGGATAGATTCAATAGTGAAGCAAGGCCTCATGATTCTGTTTTAAATGTGTTTCTTGAAGAAATACAAATGTGTGCATTCTGAGCCTCTAACTCATTACCCAACAAATGTCACTTTCCAGGGGAATTTAACCCTTGACATTAAGGGTGAGAACTCTAAGTGCAATGACAGGATCAAGTAGTGCTAAACACAGATTGCCCACCACTTATGTACTACATATTCAGGATCCTCAAAATCCTCACATAAAATACCCTCCTTAATTCATTTCCTCCCTGTACCTCCCATACATCCACCCTCAACCCCTTCCCTCTACAGCCACCCTTCTCCCTGTAAATCCAGAGCCCTAAGTCACTCTGACAGGGAAACATGGAGAAACTGACCCCAACCCCCAGCCAGACCATTCCCTCCCCACACCCACATCCTACAGCGTACATCTAGAAACCCCCAGCAAGCAAATAATACAATATAAAACACTGATAACAAGCAAAACATTCACTCTTACAGCTTCTTTAACCCTTAATATGTCACATAGAGCACAGGTACCTAGGTTACTGCCCATGATCCCCAGCATGGACCATGTGCGCTTCAAGGAAGAAAACAAGAAAAAGGAACCATCTCTTTGATATGGCTTCAACTGCAGCCAGGAACCTCAAGGCTATCCACTCAGTTGATGTCAGATCAGGTCATGTTTGGGACAAACTCGGATGTTGCCTCCTGCCTTTGCTGGAAACAAGACTCCATTTGGATGCCTTTATTTTATTTTTTTTGTTACATTTGTACCCCGTGCTGTCCCACTCATGGCAGGCTCAATGCGGCTTACATGGGGCAATGGAGGGTTAAGTGACTTGCCCAGAGTCACAAGGAGCTGCCTGTGCCTAAAGTGGAAATCAAACTCAGTTCCTCAGGACCAAAGTCCACCACCCACCCTAACCACTAGGCCACTCCTCCACTCAAAGCTCATGGCTTTCTCTGTTGTCACACTACACTGGGTTGTGGTTACTAAGCTCACTTTTTGCAGCAATATCCAGGCTTCCTTAGGCACTCTAAATGTAGCCAGGGGAAAGGACCACCTGTGCTTCATATTCTCCCATTGAAGCACATCCAATATCAGCTTGAATTCCCGCCGTTTAGTCAGCGTGTAGGCTGACAAGTCCTGATAGATTTGAATACACTGACCATTGCACTGCACAGTCCCATCAGAGTGTGCCTTCTGCATTATTCTCTCCTTATCTCAAACTTGCAAAGCGGACAATAATGTCCCTCAATTTGTTGGGGGGAGGTTGCCTCAGCACTCGATGTGTTCTCTATTCTATGTTAAGTAACTGATCATCACCTCCCAACAGCTGCTTACAGATCAGTTGCACAATATGAGGCACATTCTTGTGATCCCCACTTTCCGAGACTCCACGAAGGCGCAAGTTTTTTTTTCTGCCTCTATTTTTAGTGTCGTCCAGCTTGTATAATAAGACTCCATACTGCAAAGCCAGGATATCATGTTTGCCCTACACTTCCAACAGTGACTCAGTATGCTCATCCACTTGGTTCTTGAAGCCCTCCACTTGGGCTCCCAAGTCGTGCAAATCAAGTTGTATCAAGTCAATTTTTATTGTAATGTCAGCCCACATGTCCTTAAATTCTTTCTTTAGTGCCTGCATCAGATGCTTAATCTCAGGCAAAAACTTCTTTCCCTTCCAGGATTCTCTTCTGTTTCACTCCCCGAGCTTTCCGCCATTTCCGACTCCATGTGGTGCTCAGGGGAAGCAGGCTGGGAAATCACCATACAGCCTGCTCTCTGAAACAGCCAAAGAGCCTCCTTCGCTGCTGTTCTTCTGCTCTTCTGGAGTGAAGGAGTAGCCTAGTGGTTAGTGCAGTGGACTTTGATCCTGGGGAACTGAGTTCAATTCCCACTGCAGCTCCTTGTGACTCTGGGCAAGTCATTTAACCCTCCATTGCCCCTCGTACAAAATAAGTACCTGAATATATGTAAACCGCTTTGAATGTAGTTGCAAAAACCTCAGAAAGGCAGTATATCAAGTCCCATTTCCCTTTCCCCCCTTCTGCGACATCAGTAAATTGGTTAAAGGTATGAAATCTGAGATGGTGGTAGATTATCACTGTTATTTGGTGCAGGGGTTAGGAGCTCAGATTAAAGCATCCATGCTGGAGGCTGACATCACTTCCTTTCTCCCAAGTACTAGTTAACAAGATATGTTTTATTTTCAAACTTAAAATTAATAGAATTATTCTTGCCAGACTATTTTATTTATTTATTTGGATTTTGCTCACACCTTTTTTAGTAGTATCTCAAGGTATGCTTGGTATTGTTTTGTATAATCTATTATTCTTTATAGAGAGATCACTTTTTCTGTAATAAAATGAGCTGCTTACTGTAGCTTGCAGTTTTTTGTAGCTCTGTCAACTTAAGTGTGAACAAGGATATATAATTTTACTTTGTGAACTTATTTTCTCCTATTTTGTTGTTTCAGCACTGAAACCATACCAGTTTTAATTTTTCTACAAAGAGTACAAATATGTAATGCAGAAAAGTATCAATGACTTCTCATGTATGGTTCGTTCTGTATTATAGGCAATAATTTATTTTATTTATTTATTCATGTTATTTTAGCACAGGTCTCATTTTATGCAATAAGACCAATTTACTAATAACTGGAGTTAATAGTAAAAATAACACATCTTAACGGTAGCCCACGCTGATAACTTCCCACCCCTTTTTGAAATGAGAAATGTGTCTAGTTTTTTGGACTGCTTGAGTTATGTCCATGTCCAGAACACTCCACCTTAAAATCTATACGTCCTTTGGCACTTACCTGTGTAGGTACAACATTTAAACATTTAAATGCCACTATTAACACATTTGGAGGTTGCAGAACTGTTCTAAAATGGCCTTCTGCATGTAATTCTCACAGTTATTAGGGAGCCTAATTTTTAGAATCATTTACCAAGGTAAGTAGCTATTTACCTGAGTAAAATGGCTTAGCAGTAAATTGCTCTTCTTTGCTTGGCTAACTACACACTATCAACTAGACTGTGAGGAGGTGTTCACAAAGGTGAGTGTGTTTAGGTTAGGGAAGCAAAATTATTCAGATATGTCATATTTCCCATAACAGTCAGCTGCATAAAATTGCAGGTGAAAGTAAAGAGTGCTTTTAGTGTGGTACTTTCAAAGACAAACAATGCAGGTAGCTTTTCATTGAAAATGAACTTAGTGGATCATTTACTAAAGATTAGCACATGTTATCTACAACAGGGCCCACAGGAAGAACATGGGTTCTTTGGCAGATAATATGCACTAATCTTTAGTAAAAGACCCCCTTATTCAGGGTAATTTTATAATAAGTGCCTTGGTTAATAGACCAAGTAGGCACCTATGTGTCTCTATAAAATACTAGCATAAGTGGCCAAAATTGCAACTTGAATGCAAATTCAGACATTTGCATTTGCTAGAGAACAGATGTAAATGTTCACATGTAAAATGTACAAACATGCATGTGAATTAGGGAGTTTTATAATCAGCATTCATAAATGCAAACTCTGCCTGTGCTTCACCCAGACTGCACTCTGGCTATGCCTATCAGCAAAGTATCGGGGCCTTTTACTAAGCCGCAGCAAAAAGTGGCCTACGCTAGTGTGGGCACGTGTTTTTGGTGCACGCTGGGCCGGGTTTTACCGCATGTGGGAAATAGGATTTTTTTCAATGGGCCAAAAAAAGTCCTTCGGTAAAATTGAAACCAGCATGGGACTATTTGCGGCCTGAGCCCTTAATGCCACCCATTGATCTAGTGGTATGGACTCACGAGCTACACAATTGGTGACCAGTCAACGTGTGCCAACTGCTGATTAATGCCGGAAACGCCACACATGGTAGGAAATAAAAAAATAATGGGCACATGCCAAAGCCAAAATTATCACCAGGGGCACACTAGCCTGGCGGTAGTCTCATTTTGGCGTGTGCTGCATGCGTTTAGAGCCTACCCTGCCTTTGTAAAAGGGCCCCTATGTGCCATATTTACAAGGCACATATATTTATGTCAGCTGGTATTTTCTAAAAGACCTTTTCCCCAGGATTCTATATATCGCGCCAAGATTTCTGAGCAGAAATCGAAGCATATTCCATAACAATGCACATAACTTAATTAGTTAACAAGCTAATCAGTGCTGATAATTGGATGTTAACTACCAATTAGTGCTAATTAGCATTAATTAGAATTTATGCACACTATGTGCTAAGCGTATTCTGTAATGTGGTGTGTGTAAATATAAGTAGCATAGTTGAAAAGTGGCCATGGTTATGGGCGTGGAATGGGCGGGTTGTGGGTGTTTCTAAAATCTATGCATGTTGTTATAGAATACACCTGCTCCATACCTAATTTATTTATTTCAGGTCATTTATACCCCGCCTTTTGCCGCAGTTTTGCAGCCCCAAAGCAGCTTACAATGAACTAATTAAAATAATTTAGGTATCGGGATTTACACCAGGTTTTACTTGGAGTAATTTAATGCTCAGCGTATTCTATAAACCATGCGGAAATTTAGGCCAAATGTTTAGGCATGATGTATAGAATCTAGTCATTTATGTATATATGTGGCCACATATGTGTGAAAAGGCTTTATAAAATTATCCCCAAAATTTGCACAATAAAAGTGCTTTCCTACTTTGTAACTACAGTGGATCTCTATTTAACTGTGACTGATTTGCACATGAACTTGCTCAATGCACAGTTAGGCCTTGGCTCCCAATGTTCAAAACTTCATATGTAGTTATCAATAATATGCAGCGTAACTTACCATCAATTTTTCGATGCATGTGAATGGAAGTCGTGGAAACATGGTAAGACCTTTTTTTAAAAGAATCAGTGTATTTGAGAGGCTGCTGAATAAGGCTGAGGATTATTTTGTTAATATGACTGAGAAAAACATTAACAATCATACATGCTGAAAGAAAAGTTAGCAGCAGTCAATTGCATAAGCAGTGGAGCTATGCAAGTTGCAGTATAACGTGACCTTAAAATATCTGAATTTAGGATAAGTACATAATACTACTTTATTATGATGAAATCAAGTGTAAAGCTTATAATTTACTGATTCTTCTATCTGGAGAACTTACTACTAGAAAAAAGTACTTTCCAGCTTAAATTTAAATTTGTTATCAACCAAATTGGCAAACGCCATTATGGTACTATGTAAGCCACACTGAGCCTGCAAATAGGTGGGAAAATGTGGGGTACAAATGTAACAAATAAATACTTGAAAGATGAAGACTCCAGGGGCTGAAAAGGTGATTTCATGAGAGATGTATGAACAACATTGAAGTCCTATGCTATAACAATGATTCTCAGAGCACACCGTACTGGCCTTGTCAGCCTAGCTTTCTCAAAGTGTCTTAGCACTTCCTCTGCAGGCTTCAAGTCTTTCTGACCTTGATAATGAAGAATGAAGGCTCCCTGCTGCATCCCGACCTTGTTACTGGCACTGACTGTGTGGAATTTGAGCAGTTCCTAGTTGACTCCTTAGACCTATCACCTCAGATTCAAGACATCTTGGTGGATGCAATAAAGCAAACCAAACCTACCTATGCATTTAAATTAAAAAGATTCTCAGTTTGGAGTTTCACTAATAGTCAAGACCCCTTTTTGTGTCCATCAGGTTCCATACTGAACAACATAAGATCAAAAGCGTTATACTGAGACAGACTAAAGGTTCATCAAGTCCAGTATCCTGCTTCAAACAGTGGTCAATCCAGGCCACATGTAACTGGCAAGATCCCAGAACAGTAAAACAGATTTTATGCAGCTTATCCTAGAAATAAGCAGTGGATTTTCCCAAGTCCATCTTAATAATGGCTTATGGGCTTTTATTTTAGGAAATTGTCCAAACCTTGTTAAACTAACTGCTTTTACCACATTCTCTGGCAATGAATTCCAGAATTTAATTGCATGTTGAGTGAGGAAATACTTTCTCCATTTTTTAAAATTTACTATTTATTAGCTTCATTGCATGCCCCTAATCCTAGTATTTTTTTGAATCAACAAGTGATTCACATCTACCCATTCCACTCCACTCAGTATTTTAAAGACATCTATCTTATCTCCCCTCGGCCATCTCTTCTCCAAGCTGAAGAGCCCTAGCCATTTTAGCCTTTCCTCATAGGGAAGTTGTCCCATATCTATGCTGTCTTTATTGCAAATGTCCTCTATCAAAGCACATAGAAAGCAGCTATATAAATGATATAGATAGACAAATAGACAGATGGCATCTCAATACACTCCTAGCCTAACATGCCTCCATGGACCCCACCTTCCCAAGTTTCTATCAGAATCATGAAAAGGACTTCTCTATTTAAAACCAGCAATACAGACGTTGCCAATCTGGACATTCCTTGAAACTTGTACACAGTTTCTGTTATAAGAGAGATGGGTAGATAAGTGTAAAGGAGAGGGCAAGTCCAGTTTATTGCTAATGCACTCTTTGCTAGGTAATCTGGAAAATGGTGCACTGAACAGAGCTACAGTCTGACAGCAAGGTCAATTTGAACAGTGCCTCAAACTTGAAAAGTATCCTGTGTTTTTGAGGGTTTACAGACCATTGGTGGGGCTGAAGATCTGATTGCTTGGAATGTAAGGAGCTTGAAATTGTATGCAAGTGGAAACTGCAGAGTCCCAATTTCAAGAGATGACTACAGGCAAAAAAAAAAGTTTTTATTTTTTCTTGAATTCTTTTCAGATTTTCTGGTTTTTTTTTTGTTTTAATGGCAATTTGTTTTATGCATAATATAGCATTTTAATGTACACTAAGTGGTAATTCTATAACAGTGAGCCTATGTGGTGCCTATTCTATAAAGGAAAGTAGATGTCAGGTATATATTGTAAAGGGGGGGGGGGGGGGGTCCGCTTCCTCCACTTGGGTGGAGCCAGCATGCCTGCGGGGCTCCCAGGGTTCCAGGACAGAATGCTGCTGATACTGGGACTCAGGGCTAAAGTATTTTATTATCAAGGCAATTTCATACCAAAAATCATAATATATTCTTCAAAACAAAAGGTACAGCCCTCTTAATATGGTCTTCAAAAGAAAAAGGTACAGTCCTCATAAGATAATCTTCAAAAAAAAATAAAAACTACGGTCTAGGTCCCAAAATCCCTCAGCAAATGCTCAGCTCCTCAATACCTCAGGCAGTGGTGTGCTGGTAAATGTTTAACAACAGGCTCTCTCCACGGTCCACCTCTGCGTCCCCCCCCCTGTCCACCTCTGCACCCCCCCCCCCCTCAAAATTGCAGAGCTGGCTGTAGCCGGGGAGAGAACCTGGGGGGGCAATGCATTACTCCGGGAAAAAAAAATTAAATGATCCCAGGTTCCAATCTAATTCATGTTTAATGTAGGATAAAATGCCATAAATAAGTAAATAAATATACACTTTTAATGTTGAGCACATGATTCTTAAAGTGGACATATTCCAAACACTATAATGAAAATAAATTATTTTTTCTACCTTTGTTGTTTGGTGACTTTGTTTTTCTGATCATGCTGGCCCAGTATCCAATTCTGCTGCTATCTGTCCTCTTAACTCCGTTTCCAGGACTTCCTTTCTATTTCTTTCTTTACTTTCCGCCTTTCTTCTTCATTTCTTGCCCTACATCTGTAAGTAAAAGCTGGGTCCTCCGCAGACTTGACTGTCCAGTGGATCCAGCTTCTGCCTATTTTCTTCATCCATGTGGAGTTTTTCTCCTCTCTTCCTTTTCCCTCATCTCATTTCCTTCCTCACTCTTCCCTCCCCTCCATCCATGTCCAGCATTTCTTCTCTCTCCCTTCCCTCTCCTCCACCCATGTCCAGCAACCCTCCTCTCCCCCCTGCCCTCCCCTCCATCCACCCACCCATGTTCAGCAGCTCTCCTCTCCCCCGCCCTCCCCTCCATCCACCCATGTCCAACAACCCTCTTCTCCCCCTGCCCTTCCCTCCATCCACCCATGTTAACCATCTCCTTCCAGCCTCCCCCCCCAGCAGCCCATGTCAACCATCTCCCTTCTAGCCCCCCCTACTCAATGCCAGACATTTCCTGCCTTCTTCCAGCCCCCCCCCCCCGATTCCCGCTCCCCCGCTCCCTAGGTCATCCATCATCTCCTGTCTGCCCTCAGCTCCCCGATAGCCCTCGTTTCCTTCCAGCCGCCGCCCTGCCTTTAAATATTGTATTTTTCCTCGAGTTGCGGCGCCAGCATTGAAAGCAGCAGGCTCGGCTCGAGCCTTCCCTCTCATGGTTCCACCCTTGCAAAAACAGGAAATACATCACAAGAGGGCAGAACATGCGAGGGAAGGCTTGAGCCGAGCCTGCTGCTTTCAATGCTGGTGCCACGACTCGAGGAAAAATACAATATTTAAAGGCAGGGCGGCGGCAGGAAGGAAATGAGGGCTATTGGGGAGCTGAGGGCAGACAGGAGATGATGGAAGACCTGCGGAGCGGGGGAGCCTGCAGCTCGTGGGGTGGGGGGAGGAGAGGCAAGCCGGCTCACACTCTGTAAACAACCAGCTCACAAGATGCCAATAAATTTAACAACTGGCTCTTGTGAGCCGATGTGAGCCGGCTCCAGCACACCACTGACCTCAGGTCTTCTATTAGGGCATTAGTTTTCCCTTCCCCCTCCTTCATAAGGGTTTAGTAAGAGTTCAGCACACTTCCAATATAGCACAACAGTTCAGAACAAATCTTCATGGACAGTCTTTGCCAGTGCTTTTTTTGTAGAAAAAAAGGTGCCGGTACTCATTATGGGCGGGGTCACCACATATGGCTCCACCCCTATGATAGCCACACCCACATTAACCACACCCCTTATACCAGACATAGCGCAGATAAACAGACATCATTGAAAATATTATACTAGTATAGGAGAAAAAAAATAACGTGATTTTTTTTCATTATAAATAATTTCTGTAAACTGTTACAGCTCCAGTATACCCAGTGCAAAATAAGCCAGCAGATGTAAGTTCTCAAATTGGACATATTCCAAACACTAAAATGAAAATAAAATGATTTTTTCTACCTTTGTTGTCTGGTGACTTTGTTTTTCTATCCATATTGGTCCCAGTCTCTGATTCTGCTGCTCTATCTGTTCTCTTAACTCCATTTCCAGGGCTTCCTTTCCATTTATTTCTTTACTTTCCTCCTTTCTTCTTCATTTCTTGCCATACATCCATAAGTAAAAGCTGGGTCCTCCTCCATGGAATTGACTGGAGGAGGTATAACGTGGATCCAGCTTTTGCCTATTTTCTCCATCCATGTGCAGTTTTTCTCCTCTCTTCCCTTTCCCTCATCTCCATCCATGTCCAGCACTTCTCCTCTCTCCTCTCCTCCATCCATGTCCAGCACTTCTCCTCTCTCTTCCCCTCCATCCATGTCCAGCAATTCTCCTCTATCTCCTGCTCTCCTCTCCATCCTGCTTGACAGAGCTTACAATCTAATCAGGCTTCAGTTTAGTGCAAGATACCAGCTGAGGGAAATCTCTGTTTCCATATCATCAAGCTGATCAATCCATAGACTGGTGGGTTGTGTCCATCTACCAGCAGGTGGAGATAGAGAGCAAACTTTTGCCTCCCTATATGTGGTCATGTGCTGCCGGAAACTCCTTAGTATGTTCTCTATCTCAGCAGGTGGTGGTCACACACAGCAGCAGCTCTGGCTAGGCCTCCAAGCCTAATTCTTAGGTTTTGTTGAGTGCCTGGGGTTGAGGGCTCTTTTGAGCAAGTGCAAACCTGGTGGTGCCAGGTCCCTCCTTTTCTCCCCCCTCCCGCTGGCTCCGTTTAAAAAAAAAAAAAAAAAGTTTTAAACGTCCTTAAAGGCGTTTATTTCGACGTTTATTTAAACGTTCATTGCAGCTACTCACTGGGACACCAGTTCGTTACAGCTCGGAGCGGACAGCAGGTAATTTTTACCTTTTTATAGCGGGCAGGGGGTTCCCCGATTCTTCTCCTCGTGGCATATGGCGTCGGAGGGCGAGGGCGCAAAGGGTCGCTCCCCGGATCGCTTGAGCGCTTCTAGGGGGATGCGGGGGGCTTACAGCCTGATTCGCCCTTTTTGGGTGACAGTTTCGTGACCGATGAATGTCCCGGTCCTTCCTCCGGCGTGGCGGTTTTTCCCGCCATAAACGCCCATCCCCCGCTCCTCGCCTCCGCCATCTTGGCCGGCCACGCGGCTCGGACGGCTTCTTCGTGGGCCGCCCTTGAGGTTGGAGACATTAATGCCATGAACGTCCTTAATTTGGGCGACGGCACAAAAGCGGCTAAAGTTAAGCGCCGTTTTTCCCGCGCGGCTCCTTCGCGGAGTGTCGCGCCGGACGCCATTTTGGATGCGCAGCATGTCTCTCCCCCGCTCTTGCGAGCGCCGGTTGAGGGTGCGTCTAGGGCTGTTGCCCAGGCTGCGGAAGTGCACAGTCTGGGGGGTTTCTCCCCCGAGTTTGTTTTGCTGCTGCATCAGGCTTTCCTCATGCAAACGCTGCCCCTGCTCCCTCGTCTGGTAAAGAGGTTGAGGTTCCCAGAGGTAAACGCCCTCGGGTTGATTCCCAGGCCTTGGAGGACTTTGTCTCCTCCGATGTAGATGAGGGCAGCGTGTCTGAGGTCTCCCAACGGTCCTTTGCGGATTCCTTGGAGGAGACGGATCCCCGCTCGGATGGAGCGGATGACTCCTCTGCAGCGCGGCTTTTTAGCCCAGAGGATTTGCCCAACCTGTTGCTACAGGCCATGGACACTTTGAAGATTTCCTCTCCGGAGGACGTCTCTCCCTCAGCCCCTGTTGGCTCTGCCATTATGCTGGGGACGAAGCGCCCGCCTAGAACCTTCCACGTGCATGATGCCATGCACACCTTAATTTCGGCTCAATGGGATGTCCCGGAAGCGAGCCTTAAAGTGGCTAGGGCTATGTCCCGCCTCTATCCTTTGGCTGTGAGTGAACGTGAGGCCTATCTGTGGCCTACCGTGGATTCTTTAATCACTGCGGTGACTAAGAAAACGGCGTTGCCGGTGGAAGGTGGCACGGCCCTAAAGGACGCCCAAGACAGAAGATTGGAGGCGGCCTTAAGGTCGTCCTTTGAGGCGGCTGCTTTAAGTTTGCAGGCCTCAGTTTGCGGCTCCTATGTGGCCAGGGCGTGCCTGACTATGGTGCAGCGGGCTTCCCCTTCGGATCATTCCTTGAGGGCTGATTGGCCGGCCCCGGAATCGGGCTTAGCCTATTTGGCAGACTTGCTGTATGATGTCTTGAGGGCCTCAGCGAAAGGCATGGCTCAGACAATCTCTGCGCGGCGGTGGCTTTGGCTGAAACATTGGTCTGCTGACCACGCCTCTAACTCCCGCCTGGCTAGATTGCCTTTTAAAGGCAAGCTGCTCTTTGGGGTCGAGCTGGACAAAATCGTGACCGATCTCGGCACGTCTAAGGGCAAGAAGTTACCAGAGGTCAGGGCTCGGGCTAGTACTCGTCCCGGTACCTCCAGAGGACGGTTGCAGGAAGCCCGTCGGTACCGCCCGGGCAAGTCGGGTTCCTCTGCCCCCTCTTCCTTCAAGAGGAATTTCTCCCCCAAGCAGCATTCCTTTCGCAGAGACCGCCGTCCCGGAGGTGCTCACTCCGGTCCTCCCCCAGGGTCTCGTACCCAATGACGGGGCCTTGGTCCACTCCCCAGTGCAGATTGGAGGACGGCTGTCCTCGTTTCTGGGCGAGTGGACCACCATAACTTCAGACGCATGGGTGCTGGAAGTCATCAGAGACGGCTACAAGCTAGAGTTCTGCCGACCCTTAAAAGACGGGTTTGTACTCTCTCCCTGCAAGTCTCCGGTCAAAGCTGTGGCAGTGCAGCAGACCTTGGACAATCTGATCCGCCTGGGCGCGGTCGTTCCTGTGCCAGAAAGTCAGCTTGGCAAGGGACGTTACTCCATTTACTTTGTGGTACCAAAGAAAGGAGGTTCTGTCCGGCCTATCCTCGACCTCAAAGGGGTCAATCGGGCCTTGAAAGTACGGCACTTTCGCATGGAGACTCTCCGCTCAGTTATAGCGGCAGTGAAGGCAGGAGAGTTCTTGGCTTCCTTGGACATCAAGGAAGCGTACCTGCATATTCCCATCTGGCCGCCTCATCAACGCTTTCTGCGTTTTGCAGTCCTGGGACGACACTTCCAGTTCAGAGCCCTCCCATTCGGGTTGGCTACTGCTCCGCGGACCTTTTCCAAAGTAATGGTGGTCATCGCGGCCTTCCTACGAAAGGAAGGGGTACAAGTCCATCCTTATCTGGACGACTGGTTGATCCGAGCCCCCTCTTATGCAGAGTGCGGCAAAGCTGTGGACCGGGTAGTTGCTCTTTTGAGCTCCCTGGGATGGATCATCAACTGGGAGAAGAGCCAGCTGCGCCCGACTCAGTCCCTGGAGTACCTGGGAGTTCGATTCGACACCCAAGTGGGCAGAGTGTTCCTGCCAGACAATCGGATTGTCAAACTTCAGGCTCAGGTGGACCAGTTCCTGGTAGCCTCTCCTCTTCGGGCTTGGGACTATGTGCAGCTGTTGGGCTCTATGACGGCCACGATGGAAGTAGTGCCCTGGGCCAGGGCTCATATGAGACCACTTCAACACTCTTTGCTGCAGCGCTGGACTCCGATGTCGGAGGATTATGCTGTGCGACTTCCCTTGGACCCAGCAGTGCGCAAGGCGCTGAGCTGGTGGATGCAGACAGACAAGTTGTCTGCGGGAATGCCTCTGGTGACCCCAGAGTGGATTGTCGTCTCGACGGACGCCTCTTTGTCGGGCTGGGGAGCCCACTGCTTGGGAAGGACAGTGCAGGGGCTCTGGTCTCCTGCAGAGGCAAAGTGGTCTATCAACCTCCTGGAACTCAGAGCCATTCGGTTGGCGCTTTTGGAGTTCATCCCGGTACTGGTGTTGAAGCCTGTACGGGTCCTGTCGGACAATGCCACGGCTGTGGCCTATGTCAACCGCCAGGGAGGTACCAAGAGCGCCCCTCTAGCCAAGGAGGCTATGAATCTTTGCCAGTGGGCGGAGGCGAACCTGGAGCAGCTTTCAGCGGCCCACATTGCCGGAGTCATGAATGTCAAGGCGGACTTTCTCAGTCGCCATACCTTGGAGCCCGGAGAGTGGCAGCTATCTGCTCAGGCGTTCTTGGACATCACGAAGCGCTGGGGCCAGCCGAGCCTAGATCTGATGGCGTCATCGGCCAATTGCCAAGTGCCGCGCTTCTTCAGCAGAGGACGGGACCCTCGATCCCTGGGAGTAGATGCTCTTCTCCAACAGTGGCCGACACAAGAGCTCCTCTATGTGTTCCCGCCCTGGCCCATGTTGGGCAGGGTGCTAGACCGGGTGGCAAAGCATCCCGGCAGGGTAATCCTGGTGGGTCCGGATTGGCCCAGACGTCCCTGGTATGCGGACTTGATCAGGCTCTCAGTCGACGATCCTCTGCGGCTGCCAGTGGAGCAGGGCCTGTTACATCAGGGTCCCGTGGTGATGGAGGATCCCTCCCCCTTTGGGCTTACGGCCTGGCTATTGAGCGGCAGCGTCTGAGGAAGAAGGGCTTCTCAGACAAGGTCATCGCCACTATGCTGAGAGCGAGGAAGCGCTCTACTTCTACTGCTTACGCCAGGGTTTGGCGTATCTTTGCAGCGTGGTGTGAAGCAGGCTCACTTTCTCCCTTCACTGCTCCAATTTCTTCAGTGTTGGCGTTCCTGCAAGAAGGTCTGGAGAAAGGCCTGTCGCTCAGTTCCCTTAAAGTCCAGGTAGCGGCTCTGGCTTGCTTCAGGGGCCGCCTGAAGGGTGCTTCCCTGGCTTCACAGCCAGATGTGGTGCGCTTTCTCAAGGGAGTTAATCACCTGCGCCCTCCTCTGCACTCAGTGGTGCCTGCGTGGAATCTCAACCTGGTGCTAAGAGCATTGCAGAAGCCGCCTTTTGAACCCTTGTCGAGGGCATCTCTGAAAGACCTGACGTTGAAAGCAGTCTTTTTGGTGGCTATCACTTCAGCCAGAAGAGTTTCCGAGCTCCAGGCGCTCTCTTGTCGAGAGCCTTTTCTGCAGTTCACTGAGGCAGGAGTGACTATTCGCACAGTGCCTTCCTTTCTGCCCAAGATTGTTTCTCGCTTCCATGTGAATCAGCAGCTCTGTCTCCCTTCCTTTCGTAGGGAGGACTACCCAGAGGAGTACTCTGCTCTTAAATATCTGGATGTGAGACGAGTCATCATCAGATACTTGGAAGTGACCAATGATTTCCGGAAATCGGATCATCTGTTTGTCCTGTTTGCAGGTCCTCGTAAGGGTCTGCAGGCTGCTAAGCCTACAGTGGCAAGATGGGTCAAGGAAGCTATTGCAGCGGCTTGTGTGGCCGCGGGGAAGGTGCCGCCTATCCAGCTGAAGGCTCACTCCACGAGAGCTCAGGCGGCCTCGATGGCAGAGGCCGGATCCGTCTCCTTGGAAGAGATATGCAAGGCGGCGACTTGGGCTTCGGCTCATACATTCTCCAAGCATTACCGTTTGACTGTGGCTGCACGGGCGGAGGCCCGGTTTGGAGCTTCAGTGTTGAGGTCAGGGATTTCTATGTCCCGCCCTGGGTGAGTACTGCTTCGGTACATCCCACCAGTCTATGGATTGATCAGCTTGATGATATGGAAGGTAAAATTATGTATAATCATACCTGATAATTTTCTTTCCATTAATCATAGCTGATCAATCCATAGCCCCTCCCAGATATCTGTTTTTATTCTGGTTGCATTTCAGGTTCAAGTTTAGTCTTCAGTTACTTCAGAAAGACTTCGTGTTCAAGTTCTTCCTTCACTTGGATTCTTCAAGAGTTGAGACGAGTTTGTGTTACAGTGAGCTGCTGCATTCCTCTCCTCTCCGTTTTACGGGGCTGGATTGAGATTTAAATTCTGCCGGCACTCCCTCCCGCTTCGTGCGGCTGTAGGGCAGCTTTGTACCCCTCCCGCTTCGGCGGTGTTAGGGTCAGTCAGCTCCTCCCGCGGTTGCGGTTGCAGGATAAGCCAGATCCCCCCGCATCGGCGGGTGTGGTGTCCCTCCCCCGCTCGGCGGGGATGAGCTGGACGGATTCCCCTCCCCCACTTGTGTGGGGATGAGCTGGGTTACTTCCCCTCCCCCGTTTCGGCAGTGGTGAGCTGGGCAGAGTGTCCCTTTGTGGGTGTAATTCTCTAAGTGCTGAGTCCTGCGGATGGAGCTTTGATATCGACATACTGAGGAGTTTCCGGCAGCACATGACCACATATAGGGAGGCAAAAGTTTGCTCTCTATCTCCACCTGCTGGTAGATGGACACAACCCACCAGTCTATGGATTGATCAGCTATGATTAATGGAAAGAAAATTATCAGGTATGATTATACATAATTTTACCTTAGTGTTTAACATTGGTTCAGCATTTGTTTAACAAATGATCTCTCCTCCTGTCGACTTCACTTCCTCTACTACATCCTTCTTCAGCACTGATCTTTTTTTCTTTCAGCTTTCTTCTATTTATTTGTCTGCTTTTCTATCTAAATTTCATTCATTCTTACTATCCAGTGTTTAATTTCCTTTTTTTTTCTTTTTACTTTTTTTACAGCTTTCAATCTCTTTCCCTCATTCCAGCTCTCCCATCCCCCTTCCTCTTCCTCTTATTCTCCAGAATGCACTAACTCTATCCTCTTCCATCCAGCATCTCTTCTCTCCTCTTTTTGCTTCAAGCATCTCTCTCTCCATCCCACATCTTTTCTCCCACTTTTGCCCAGCATCTCTCCTTTGTCCCTCTTAATCCAATATCTCCTCTCTCTCCCTCCCCCCTTTCCATCCTGCATCTCCCCTCTTTCTTTCTGTCTCCCCTTCCATCCAGCATCTCCTTTCTCCCTCTTTCATTCAGTATTTCCCACTCTATCTCTCTCCTCCCTTCCATTCAGTGTCTCTTCTCGCCCCATCCTTATCTACCCTGGCATCTTCTGTTCCCCTCCTACCCCACTCCCCTCGGATACTGTTGGTCCAAGGAAAAGGGCACTGGCCTTGGACTCTATGCACACCACTGTTGGTTTTGTGAACTTTACAATCAGTCTAACAAGCCCCTCCACCTCAAAGGGAAATACTGATCCTGTCCTGTTTTCCCAGCATGTGTTACAAAGAATGACAGCCTCCGTGGGTGTGCCCCTGAGCATGTTGGGACTCGTAGACGTAGTCAATACAGAATAGCAAGCACATAAAACCATCGGGCCTCCCTCAACTAATCTTCTGTACTAAGCGCGAGCAACCCCTTCCCACACGCCTCACCTCTGACTCTTCATCCCCTTCAGCACCAACTTAGTGGATTTAACTCGCGTGTACTCCGCCATAGCTGCAGTCAACTAACAGGTACTTATTCCACCTGTAAGCTGGGAAGTCTGGGTAAAGTGGCAGCCGCTCGGCGCTGTTGATTGGCTGCACACTGGAAGAGAAGAACTTTGTGGTCAAAGAAGTTGGAGAAAGCAGGAGACGGGATGCCGGGCGGGCAGCGGTAGTAAAAACAGCAAACAGGCAGGCTCGACTCCATCCTTCGCTCCGTCCTGCCCTCTCTGCGTCCCGTCCGCCCCCGCAGAAAGGAAATGACACCAGAGGAAGGCGGGACGCAGAGGGCAAGGAAGCGAAGGACAGAGTCGAGCCTGCCTGCTTGCTGCTTTTACTACACTTTGGTAAATACTTGCAGGGGCAGAACGGAACGTCAGGGAGCTGCCAGACCTCAGAAAAAAGGTGCCGGTACGCCGTACCGGCACGTACCAACGAGTACCGGCACAAATAAAGCATTGGTCTTTGCACATCAAACCAATACCACAAATCACCTGCCTTTTCACAGCACAGAGGGAACCCTGTAAGGAGCAGGGTTGGCAGTTTCTCCCACCTCTCAGCACCATGCCCAGTGTGGCCTTCTCTACTGCCTCCAAGTGCTGAGCAGGGCAGCCTTTGAATTCTCCCACTCCATGGTAGCTGGCTTCTCTCCCTTAGGCAGCTCTAGTGGCAGGCTACTTCCTTCCTCCACATACTCCATGGAATCTCTCTCCCCATTCGTCTCCCCTCTCTCCTGGTGAGAGCCTCCAGGAAATCTGCTCTCCCCTTCTCACAGCTGGGGGGAATTCTATACTGATGGTGAAGCCAGGGAAACTGAGCTTCATCCTTCTCCCTCCCTCTAGTGGGGAAGGGAGTAACAGGCTCACCCTGCCTCGAGCCATTGCTCCCCCTGCTGGGGCTGGGAATCCATTCCATTTTTTTAGGACTACTCTCTTCTCTTATTCTTGCAAGGACTTCTGGGACCCGTAGTTCTGGGCTCAACTGCTTCACTGGGGAATCTCTGGGGCTTGCCTTGTCACAATATGCATGTATGTGAGCATTTATGGCAGTCATATAGCTGGCATAATTGTATGAGCTTAATTGTCAATGATTCGTATATTCTATGTTACATATGTAAATATGTGCCCTTCCACACTCTACCTAGAGTCTACCTATGTGCACACCCATCTGTAAAATATGTGCTATTTAACATGTATGTGTATTTATAGAAGTTGTCTTAGCTGCAAGGCACAGTCCATGGCCTATACCCCACCCTATCCATGCTACACATGTTGTACAATAGAAATGAGCATGTGCCAAGTGTCAAGCTCCTGTGCTAATATTAGCATGTACTAATTTCCATGCTAAAACAATTTAGTAAAAGGGGCCCCTAGAGAACTTAAGTCCCTGGTGGCCTTCATTGAATCTTAAGAATGTTAAGAGGTTAGGATGTGTAAAGGGCTGTTTGTTTTTGGTTCCTTTAGGCTATTTTCCAGATTTTTGGTCTATTTTTGGTTACTTTCATATAATATATAAAATTAGCCCATATTAGAATTTTTAATGTATATTAATTTATAGATTAACATGTTAAATCAATTTAGCAGATATTTAAGGGCCCTTTTACTAAGCCGCGTAAGCGTCTACGCATGCCCAACGTGCGACAAAATGGAGTTACCACGTGGCTCCTGGGGTAATTTCATTTTTGACGTGCATCTGAAAAATAATTTTTATTTTCGGACACACGCTAAGTGGCATTTGATGTGTGTCGGTCATTACCGCCCAGTTACCGTGTGAGACTTTACCACTAGATCAATGGCTGGTGGTAAGGTCTCAGATCCAAAATGGATGCGCGCCAATTTTGATTTTGCCACATGTCCATTTTCAGCAAAAATGTTTTAAAAGGGCATTTTTCCAGGCGCGCTGAAAAATGGATCTGCGCACGCCCAAAGCATGCGCCTTCACTACCACAGGCCATTTTTCAGTGCAACTTCATAAAAGGACCCCTTAGTTAGCTTTTTTGTGGTGGGCCAATATTCAGCCCATTGCAAAAAATGTCCAAAATTGGATTTAGACGTAATATCAAAATGCCCTTTCACGGCTCCTAAGTTTAGCTGAAAATATGGCACTAATTTAGTATCCTAACTTAGGAGCTCAGTTTCTTTAAATAGGCATTGCCTATTTCTATGTTTGTTTGGTCATGATATTATAATATGCCTAACATTCCTAGGATCCTTTCCTCCTTTTAATTTTCATCTTTGACAACTTCTCCTGAACATAAATCTTTACTTATGAAAAATAACATTCTCCAAAGTGTTTCCTTGATCTCCTAAGATAAAAAATAGTCCACGTTAAAGAAAGCTTAATTATCAATTATATTTGTTTTCAAAGTTTTGTCTTATTCTGAGACTCTTTATTTGCTAATTATTGATCAGTTCTTCAATGGCTGATTTCTGTTTCCTTTTGCAATTGTTTCCCACAACAAACAGAGGGATATGAATTACACACAGATGTTATGTATTTAAAAAATAAATTTGACCCCCCCCCCCCCCCTTCGGATTGTTCATATGTAAAACTTTACCAAAAGAGAGTGGCACATGCCTTTTAAATACCTTAGTTAAAGAACATTTCAGGATTCTTACCTTGCAGGAAAAACACAGCAATTAAGTGTATTTGGTGCAGGGAACCATGGCAACCAATTACAGCTCTTTTGCGTTTCACAGAGATGATCTGTTCACCTTTGCATGTGTAGTAAAAGCTAGGATGCTATATATTACTGTGGTAGATGTTAAAAATGGCTGTAACTGTAGATTCAGAAAGCAAGAAATCCCATTAGAAAGTGTGTTCCTTAAGCTATTGGTTTTAGCATGCGTATTCATTCAAGAAACTAATCAATAAAGCACAGTTGATTGTTTGTTTTGCAAGACAGTTATTCCTTATTATGAATGATTAATGTTATGGCATTACAGATCAGCCTCCTTATTTTGTGAGCATTGCAGGTATGCAGTGGGATCTGAACCTGTAACCCCATTGACTACTTTTCTATCTCATCAATAAATAATCATGAAGCTGAAGAATCCCTTGGCTGTCTTAGAAATAATGATTTATGTTGCGTTAGTTTAATATGTAGGTCATTACTAAAGGATAGCCACGTTCATGGAATTTATGATGGTTCTCGTTGCACTTCTATATCTGACATTGTGAGACTCAAGCCACAAAGCCAGTTTTAGGGAACTAGTTTAATATTATGTGCAACAAACAAATGATTAGATAATTGAGTAGGATATAATAATAATAAATGTACTTTATTTGTTCTCTTGTCTATGGTAGCGGTATATAGTATGTGTGGTTTTATATGTTTTATTTCTTTTATAGACTTCAAATTTTATTGATATACTCTTCCTTTAATCAATAATAGCCAGTGAAATAATTTATTACATTTGGTTTTAAAAGTTCTACAGCATTGGCCTCAAACCTGATCCTACATAAGTATTGCCGTACTGGGACAGACCAAAGGTCCATGACGCCCAGCATCCTGTTTCCAACAGTGGCAATTCCAAGTCACAAATACCTGGCATGCTCCCAAAAATGTAGAAAACATTTTATACTGCTTATCCCAGAAACAGTGGATTTTACCCAAGCCCATTTAATAATAGTCTATGGACTTTTGCTTTAGGAAGCCGTCCAAACCTTTTTAAAACTCTGCTAAGCTAACCGCCTTTACCACATTCTCTGACAACAAATTCCAGAGTTTAATTACACGTTGAGTGAAGACAGATTTTCTCCGATTCATTTTAAATTTACTACATTGTAGCTTCATCACATGCCTCCTAGTCCTAGTATCTTTGGAAAATGTAAACAGATGCTTCACTTCTACCCATTGAACGCCACTCATTATTTTATAGATCTCTATCATATCTCCCCTCAGCCGTCTTTTCTCCAAGCTGAAGAGCCCTACCACTTTAGCCTTTCCTGATAGGGAAGTCGTCCCATCCCCTTTATCATTTTCGTCGCCCTTTTCTGTACCTTTTCTAATTCCACTATATCTTTTTTGAGATGCTGTAACCAGAATTGAACACAATATTCGAGGTGCGGTTACACCATGGAGCGATGCAAAGGCATTATAACGACCTCATTTTTGTTTTCCATTCCTTTCCTAATAATACCTAACATTCTATTTACTTTCTTAGCCGCAGCAGCACACTAAGCAGAAGGTTTCAATGTATCATCAACGACGACACCTAGTTCCCTTTCTTGGTCTGTGACTCCTAACGTGGAACCTTGCATGACGTAGCTATAGTTCGGGTTCCTCTTTCCCACATGCATCACTTTTCACTTGCTCACATTAAACGTCATCTGCTATTTAGACGCCCAGTCTCCCAGTCTTGTATGGTCCTCTTGTAATTTTTCACAATCCTCCTGCGATTTAACGACTTTGAATAACTTTGTGTCATCAGCAAATTTAATTATCTCACTAGTTACTCCCATCTTTAGGTCATTTATAAATATGTTAAAAAGCAGCAGTCCCAGCATAGACCCCTGGGGAACCCCACTTACCCTTCTCCATTGAGAATACTGACCATTTAACCCTATTCTCTGTTTTCTATCCTTTTACCAGTTTTTAATCCACAATAGAACACTACCTCCTATCCCACTCTCCAATTTCCTCTGGAGTCTTTCAGGAGGTACTTTGTCAAACGCCTTCTGAAAATCCAGATACAGAATATCAACCGGCTCATCTTTATCCACATGTTTGTTCACCCCATCAAAGAAATATAGTAGATTGGTGAGGCAAATTCTCTTCATTAAATCCATGTTGACTTTCAGGCTTATTTTCGAAAGAGAAGGGCGCCCATCTTCCGACACAAATTGGGAAATGGGCGTCCTTCTCTCAGGGTTGCCCAAATCGGCATAATCGAAAGCTGATTTTGGGCGTCCTCAACTGCTTTCCGTCGTGGGGACGACCAAAGTTCACGGGGGCGTGTTGGCACTGTAGCGAAGGCGGGACTGGGGCATGCTTAAGAGATGGGCGTCCTCGGTTGATAATGGAAAAAAGAAGGGCGTCCCTGATGAGCACTTGGCCGACTTTACTTGTTCCATGTTTTCTTGCGACCAAGCCTCAAAAAGGTGCCCGAACTGACCAGATGACCACCGGATGGAATCGGGGATGACCTCCCCTTACTCACCCAGTGGTCACCAACCCCCTCCCACCCTAAAAAAAAATTAAACTTGAAATTAAACATGACCAAAACCGAGCTTCTCATTTTTCCCCCCAAACCCACCTCCCCCCTCCCCCCATTTTCTATTTCTGTTGATGGCTCTCTCATTCTCCCTGTCTCCTCAGCTCGAAACCTTGGGGTCATCTTTGACTCTTCTCTCTCCTTCTCTGCTCATATCCAGCAGATCGCCAAGACCTGTCGTTTCTTTCTTTACAACATCCGTAAAATCCGCCCCTTTCTTTCTGAGCACTATACCAAAACCCTCATCCACACCCTTGTCACCTCTCGTTTAGACTACTGCAATCTGCTTCTTGATGGCCTCCCACTTAGTCACCTCTCCCCTCTCCAATTGGTTCAAAACTCTGCTGCCCGTCTCGCCTTCCACCAGGGTCGCTTTACTCATACTACCCCTCTCCTCAAGTCGCTTCACTGGCTCCCTATCCGTTTTCGCATCCTGTTCAAACTTCTTCTACTAACCTATAAATGTACTCACTCTGCTGCTCCCCAGTATCTCTCCACACTCGTCCTTCCCTACACCCCTTTCCGTGCACTCCGCTCCATGGATAAATCCTTCTTATCTGTTCCCTTCTCCACTACTGCCAACTCCAGACTTCACGCCTTCTGTCTCGCTGCACCCTACGCCTGGAATAAACTTCCTGAGCCCCTACATCTTGCCCCATCCTTGGCCACCTTTAAATCTAGACTGAAAGCCCACCTCTTTAACATTGCTTTTGACTCGTAACCACTTGTAACCACTCGCCTCCACCTACCCTCCTCTCCTCCTTCCTGTACACATTAATTGATTTGATTTGCTTACTTTATTTTTTGTCTATTAGATTTTAAGCTCTTTGAGCAGGGACTGTCTTTCTTCTATGTTTGTGCAGTGCTGCGTACGCCTTGTAGCACTATAGAAATACTAGTAGTAGTAGTAGTAATTTTTTTTGTCAGCCTCTATGCCAGCCTCAAGTGTCATACCCAGCTCCATGACAGCAGTATGCAGATCCCTGGAGCAGTTTTAGTGGGTGCAGTGCACTTCAGGCAGGCAGACCCAGGCCCATCCCCCCCTACTTGTTACACTTGTGGTGGTAAATGTGAGCCCTCCAAAACCCACCTGAAACCCACTGTTCCCACATGTAGGTGCCCCCCCCCATCCCTTAAGGCTATGGTAGTGGTGTACAGTTGTGGGTAGTGGATTTTTTGGGGGGGGTTGGGGGGGCTCAGCACCCAAGGTAAGGGAGCTATGCACCTGGGAGCAATTTGTACATACAAGACTGGGAGACTGGGCGTCTAAATAGCAGATGACGTTTAATGTGAGCAACTGCAAAGTGATGCAGTGCCCCATAGGGTGCCCGGTTAGTGTCCTGGCATGTCAGGTGGACCAGTGCACTACGAATTCTGGCTCCTCCCATGACCAAAGGGCTTGGATTTGGTCATTTTTGAGGTAGGCGTGTTCGGTTTCCATTATGGTTGAAAACCGGGGACGACCGTCTCTAAGGTCGACCATCTCAACATTTAGGTCGACCATCTGTAAGGTCGACCTTAATGTTGAGATTTGGGCGTCCCCGACCGTATTATCAAAACAAAAGAAGGATGCCCATCTTGTTTCAATAATATGTGTTTCCCCGCCCCTTCGCAGGGCCTACTGTGAGGACACCCTCATGAAAACTTAGTAGCCCCGTTCGATTATGCCCCTCTTGGTCTCAATAATCCATGCTTTCAGTCTAGTTTTCAAGATCACACAATGAATATGCATGAGATAGATATGCATAGGCTGCTTCCATCGTGAACAAATCTATCACATGCACACTCATTATATCCTGAAAATCAGACTGGGTTGTGTTCATCTAGAACTTGCTTATGGATCACGCATGTTATATTTATATCTTCCTTAATTGACTAACAAAGTATTCAGTTCTGAAAATATCATGACTTAGCAGAACTTAGGGAGAAAATGATATTTAAAAAGTTTGGTGAATAAAAATATAGCCGTGTAAAGATATATGGGGGAGAGCGCGCGATCTGCTCATGACTCCAGACCCTGAATTACAAAGTAATGGATAGCCAGACAGGGGGGGGAGGAGGGAGGGAGGAGGGAGGGAGGGTACACGGGGAAGGGGGGAAGTTTCTACATATAAGGGTAGGGTTTAGTAGGGGGGAAAACAAGGAAAAACACATGGAGATCAAATGTATAAGTCTATAGATGCAAAACCTGTAATGTTTCCTTTTTGATTGTAAATGTTTTGAGTGACGCTGAGCTGTAGGTGGCAGCAGATGTTTGTATTTGTCTTCATGATGCAATAAAGACATTTTCAAAAAAAAAAATATATAGCCGTGTAATTGTATACATTATCCATAATTTTATCATTTTCACAGTGCATAAAACAAAGAAATAACTATAGTATAAAAACAATGTTCAGAATTTTCAAAACAATATAAAACACAGTAAATTAAGATACAATAAAATAAAACTAAGAATAAGAATAAAAGTAAGTTTTATTTTATTATAATTTACTGTGTTTTGTATTCTTTTGTGTGACAAATAATGTATTTTTGAAAATTCTGAACATTGCTTTTACACTATTGTTTAGACCCCTGATGCAGGTGAGAATGCTGAAACATGGGCATTGTTGGGTCTTTCAATAAAGCTTGGATTCATCACTGTTTGTTTGGTGAACATGGATACAGGCCATCAGGATCAGACACTGACTGATTTGTTTGGTGAGCATGGATACAGGCCATTAGGATCAGACACTGACTGATCTGTGCCTGAAGAATAAGAAAAGATTTGGATTAGTTTTCCATGACACCAAAAACCACTGATGTCCTCCAGTGAGTGGAGAAATAGAAGCATCAACATTGGTTCTCATTAATTTATCCCCAGGTTCCTGTGGATTGTTGGAGGGAATGTGGTGGCCGGGGAACATTTCTTCATATATGGTGGGAGTGCCCAAAGGTAAAGGTGTACTGGACACAGATAATAGAACTGGTGAAGAAAGTAGTGCAGGTGGACTACCCATGTCAAGTGGAAACATGCTTATTGCATTCAAGGCCCCGGAAAAGCAAGAAATATAGTCATAAATTAGCAATACACTTCTGGGTAGCCGCAAAAATGGCACTGGCGAAAGCTTGGAAACAAGTAGCAACACCCAGCATTAAGGAAGTGTTGAATAGAGTAGAATACCTACACTTGATGTCAAAATTGACGGCCTTGAGAAAAGGCCAGATGCATATCCATCAAAAAATATGGCAGGTGTATGAAAAAGTAAAACAAAATTTAATATGACTCCATGGCTGAAGAGGAAAGGGGAGGGAGGGGGGATAAGGTCGGGTGGGATAAGTTCTGCTGTGGATAATGTTACAGATGTGGATCAGAGATGTTGGTTGTAAAAGATATAAGGATGTGTATTTAGTTGGTGGTGTATGTTCTATATGTTAGAACTGTTATGATAAAAATAAAAAACATATTATAAAAAACATTGGTTCTCATTGGAGCATAGTATCAAGAGCACATGGGTACTGGTGGCCACCATATCCTCGAATCACCCCCATATAAAGAACTGCTCCTCATCCTTGATATCAGATGTCAGAAGGAGCATGTCAGCCTCCATGAACCATAGACCAGACCACTAATACACCTCAAGTGACTCAGGAGGACATGCACTCACCTATTATACACTGTGTGTTCTTGGCATTCACAATCTTCATGGAGAAACTGAATAAGAGTATTGATGAGAGGCTCGTTCGAGACATTGCTTGATGTGATGCTTCAACTTTGACAGCATTAACATCAGTATAGAGGATTGTGTAACTAGTCTTTTCGTCCATTCTCTGCCTAGAGGCATTTCATCAATGATAGGCCTGCAAAAGGCTTCAAAATCAAAGTCAGCCACCTTGGTGTCCATCTCAGTGCAGCAGCAAAGGAAGCCTCCCCAAGGCATCAGTGTATACTGGAGTCTAGACACCCACAATCAAGGGCAGCCCTCACTGAGGTCTTGACATTTAGTCAGGTACAGACCAAGACGTCTCCAACAGAGTGCTTCTCTGAGTCTGAGTTAAAGCACTCCAGAGAATCAGAATTTGAGACAGCTGAATTCTCTGAACAAGAGGAATCAATTAGCCTATCCTCCACAAAAAAGAAAAAGTGTAATCCACAGGACCTCTCATTTACTGAATTTATTAGGGAAATGGCTGATGCCATTCTGTTTAACTTAAAGGCAGAGGATGTGCCCAGGGCAGAAATATCCTCCAATTTTTTGACCCCATCCCTAAAGGAAGATGTGACAATATACATTCATGAAATCCTGATGAAAGTGCGGAAGAGAATGTGGGCAACACCTTCTTTGTAAACCTTGCTAATAAGAAGGGGTCATGTGCAAGATCCAAAAGACTTCCAGATTTGAGAAAGCAGCTTCCCTTTCACTCAATGGTAGTCAGATTCACTGTCAAGCAGTGGGGTAATCACATGGCTGATTTAGGGTGGGCCTGAGTCCCAAATTTAATCTCTGTCCCTGCCCTCCTCACTCCCCTTCCAGAACCTCCCAAAATTAAAAGTAGAAATACCCAAGCTGGCGGGGATGCCCAAGCTCTGCCAGCCAAAGACCTCCTCCTGGCTGGAACACTTGCAACCTGGGCAGCTGGCAACAGTTTCCCCATGATGCTGCCACTGCCAGCCTGTGCATGAACTGAGCATGCAGAGTGGGGGGGGGGGGGGGGGGGGCTGGCAATGGCAGCTCAGGTATACTGCTGCTGGCTACCAAGTGTTCCAGCTGGGTGGAGGTCTTCGGCTGGCATAGCTTGGAGATCCCTGCCAGCCACACTAAGGGAGCAGCACTTTCGGGTGGGCCACAGCCCACCTGGTGTTACACCACTGCTGCCAACAGGCCCAAAAGTTCCCAGTGCCCAGGGATAGATGCTTGGACGTTAGATTCACTTGTAGAAATGTTTTTCAGAATGATTTCTCTCTTCTCACATAGCTTCTTACCATTCATGGGCCAGTATATGTAAAATGCTTTGTATAATAATGGTGACTAGTGGCAAGGGGAAAAAGTGAGAAACACACAGTATTGGGTCAATCTTTGATGCTTCTGAAATGGAATTGAGAGCTTCTGCAATAGCTGTTGGAGCTTGTAGGCTGTCAAGGCTGCAGGTGTCAGACCTCAGTAATGACATGCAAGAGAAGCTCACTGAATTGCAATGGCATGGAGAAACTCTCTTTGGAGATAAGGTCAAGGACACAGCTTATGTTATTTAAAAGCACTGTGAAACATTAGAGTTCATCTCCTTGACCAAAGTGGAGAAGTCACCTAATGGTTAATGCAACAGGCTAAGAACTAGGAAAGCCCAGTTCTAATTCCTCTGCATCTCCTTGTGATCTTGAGCCAGTCACGTAACCCTCCATTACCTCAGGTACAAACTTAGGGTGCTGTTTACTAAGGCGCGCTAGCGTTTTCAGCACGTGCTAAAATTAGCATGTGCTAAATGCTAGAGATACCCATATATGGGTATCTTTAGCATTTACCGTGCGCTAAAAACATTAGTACAGCTTAGTAAACGGCCCTTAGATTGTAATCTCTTTGGGGTCAGGAAAATACATACCGTACCTGTGAACTACAACAGGAAAAGGTATGAGCTAAATCTAAATGTCTGTGACCCATCCTTCTCTTTTACTAGGAAATTTGTCAGTGGGGTAGAACACACCACTGTACTCTTAAAAACCTAGCTATTTTCCTCCATCTCATTGCTAGCAACAATGGCAGGGATCTTCTTGTCCCAGGAGCTCCTCTGCTCCTCAGCAGTCTTCTCACTCCCTCCTAAACCTCTTTGACAAAGTCAGACACCCTTGACCCTCTCCGTGGTCTTACCTGGGGTCTCCCTGGTGTCTAATGGAGGGAAAGCTATCTCTAGGAAATGCCAATTACCTAAGCATATGGGCACCTACAGTAATTGCAATACTTTTTCACACAGTTGATTGATTATCAGTTCATGTTGATTGGCTGGATGACCCATTAACATAAGAAGTGCAGTTGATTGAATATTATGTCTATCCTTGATGGCTTATTCATTTATTCCCAGCCTCTACCTTTCTAATGCTAGGTGACTCAAATGGTTCTATATAGAATTATCAGTGTATTTTAACCTAGCATATGTATGGAAAGGACTTAAATACAAATCAACTTATGCATCCAGTTTTTCCTACATAAGCACACAACTGTGGAACGCATTGCCAAAAGCCTTGAAAATGACATACGACCACCTAAACTTCCGGAAAACACTAAAAACTAACCTGTTTAAAAAAGCATACCCTACCGATCCAACTTAAATGCCTGATCTCTGCAAAACAAGAAAACTAAAGTACGGAATGGACATAACACAACTCTTCCGCTGTACGATTCCCTAATGTGGCTATCCAGCTTATAATCAAAAGAGAACAACGCCTATATTTCGACCCAAATCGGGAGATGGGCGTTTTTCTCGCAAAGGCGCCCAAATCGGTATAATCGAAAGCTGATTTTGGGCGTTTCCAACTGCACTCCGTCGCGGAAATGAATAAAGTTGACGGGGGCGTGTCGGAGGCATGTTGGAGGTGGGACTGGGACGTGGTTATCAGCTGAGGAGAGATGGGCGTCTGTAGTTGATAATAAAAAAAAAAGGTGTTTTTACTGCGATTTTGGGTCACTTTTTTTGGACCCTTTTTTTCCACAAACAAGTCCCAAAAAAGTGCTCCAACTGCCCAGATGACCACTGGAGGGAATCGGGGATGACCTCCCCGGACTCCCCCAGTGGTCACTAACCCCCTCCTACCAAAAAAACCCCACTTTAAAAACTTTTTTCCCAGCCTCTATGTCAGCCTCAAATGCCGTATCCACCTCCATGACAGCAGAATGTGTTCGATCCTGTCACAGCCTTTCCCTGGGTCAGATGTGGCTCTCGGGTGCACTACAGGGTCACATCAGCATTGCATTGTGGAGGGTGTAGGGTATTGGGCTCCGTGATTTCATTAGCTTGTGTTACAGTCTCACGATGTTGGTAGTTGGTAGGCTCTTCTACCATGGTGCTTTTCCCCCTGCCTACTGGGTCAGAGTGTGCCCTGTTGTGTTTCCTGTTGTAGTCCATGTGGTAGTGGCCATTTTTGTAAGCCAGTTTTAGTTCCATTTCCTGTGTTAGCCACGTTAGACAACTTAGTTCTTCCCTTGAATGTGGCTGAAAGAGGGCATTGTACAGCATTCTGCCAGCTCTGACCTACTGCTCATCTCAGTACCAGGGAGACTCATTGCCAGTGGGGCAAACCTCTGATCTGCAGTTAACTGTGAGTAAAGGCAGTTATTCCAATAAAGGACGTTTTCGGAGACATTAGTCTTCAGGTGTCAACTGGTGTGCCAATGTTATATAGCAGCAACCAGTCTTAGAGGCCTGCGTGTATGCAGGTCCCTTGAGCACTTTTAGTGGGTACCGCAGTGCACTTCAGCCAGGTGGACCCAGGCCCCCCCCCCCCCACCTGCAACACTTGTGCTGGTAAATGGGAGGCCTCCAAAACCCACTGTGCCCACATGTAGGTGCCCCCTTCACCCCTAAGAGCTATGGTAGTGTTGTACATTTGTGGGTAGTGGGTTTTTGGGGGAGGGGGTTGGGAGCTCAGCACCCGTGGTAAGGGAGCTATGCATGTGGGAGCTTTTTCTGAAGTCCACCGTACTGACCTAGGGTGCCCAGTTAGTGTCCTGGCATATCAGGGGGGTCAGTGCACTATGAATCCTGGCCCCTCCCATGACCAAATGGCTCGGATTAGGACGTTTTTGAGCTGGGCGTTTTTAGTTTCCATTATCGCTAAAAAAAACAAACGCCCAGCTCAAAAACGTCCATTTTTTCGAAAATACAGTTCGGCCCGCCCCTTCACGGACCCGTTCTCGGAGATAAACGCCCATGAAGATAGGCGTTTTCGTTCGATTATGCCCCTCCATATGAGGTAAATGACTTCAGATGGATGATGAGGTAAAAAAGGGGTGGATTAGAGAAATGGAGCCCTAAGGTGAAACTAAGAGAGGAAACAGAACACTGTCAAACTGATTTTTTTTTTTGGGGGGGGGGGGAGTTAGGGGAGTGAATGTAGAGATTAAATTACTGGCAAGAGAGGAAAGAGGGGTATTAGGATGCTAGGAGTGTGAAAGAAAATTTGAGTTGGGAGACAGGGTAGCAAAATACTAGCATTAACAAGTCACGTACACACCCGTAATTTAGGCGCAAACCATATAGCTGGTGTAAATGCTTGCATCTAAATTGCTGAAAAGCATGTGAATTATAGTATTATATAATTTACGTGTCCCAAACATTCTATGCGCAGACTCTGCCCATGTATATGTCCTCTTTTAAATATGCACCACCATATTTAGGTGACATACAGGGGCATTTTTGATATCATGTCTAAGTCCAACTTTGGATGTTTTGCTAAATACATCCAAAATTCAAGTGGGGAATATAGCCATTTTCAAAACAGAAAACTGTCTCTTTTTTTTCTTATGGCTATTTGCTAGATGTTTTTGTGCTCTGTACATTTATCTTTTTGGTCCATTTTCGGAAAAAAAAGTCCATGTGAAAAATGCACAAAATCAAGCCATTGGGATGTAGGAGGAGCCAGCATTCTTGAGCAGTGGGGCACCCTATGGTGCACTGCAGTTGACTTCCAATAAATGCTCCCAGGTACACATCTCACCATTGCTCTCTTATCTTGTCGGCTGAGCCCCCCCCCCCCCACCAAAACCCACTACCTGCAACTGTACATCACTACAATAGCCTTTATAGGTGAAGGGGTCATCTCTATGTAGGTACAGTAGGTTTCTGGTGAGTGTGGGAGGGCTCACACTTTCCACCACATGTGTAACAGGTAGAGTGGGATTGGGCCGTAATCCTCCTCTCTGAAGTGCACTTCACCCACCACTAGACTACTGCAGGGACCTGAGTGTAACATCTGAAGTTGGCATAGAGGCTGGTAAGTAATGTTTTTAATCACATTTTGGGGGGTGAGAGGGGGTTAGTGACCACTAGGGGAGGTTGGTCATCTGGTCATTTAGATCACTTTTTTTGTGGCTTATTCATTAATGATCAAATTACAAGCTGAATCTTCATACACTATATGTGTACTTCTATCTTTGTATAAAGTGATATCTTTTTTTATTTTTATTTATTTTTATTTTATTTTCAAAAAATGGAGAAAAAAGACCTCATCAGCCCCTGCATGACGATATTTTTATTCAATTTTTCAATCGATACAATCGTCTGCTTGTTCTGGGGCTCCGTTATAATCCTCGGTCTTAAAAAACTCCACCTCCCTTTTTTAATACCAACAAAAGTGTTCAATTTCAATGTTCAAATATTATAATCGTGATTGTTCTCAACAATTTCTACTCTAATGTTACTTAGCTTTCTACTTTGCCCTAAACATTGAAATTGAACACTTTTGTTGGTATTAAAAAAGGGAGGTGGAGTTTTTTAAGACCGAGGATTATAACGGAGCCCCAGAACAAGCAGACGATTGTATCGATTGAAAAATTGAATAAAAATATCGTCATGCAGGGGCTGATGAGGTCTTTTTTCTCCATTTTTTGAAAATAAAATAAAAATAAATAAAAATAAAAAAAGATATCACTTTATACAAAGATAGAAGTACACATATAGTGTATGAAGATTCAGCTTGTAATTTGATTATTTATGTGGATTTTGCTGAAATCAAGTCCTGAGTTTTTTTTGTGTTATTCATTAATGAAACAGGTTTAGACCAAAATGTCCAACTTATAGCCCTGGATGTTTTTGTTTTGTTGCATTATGGCAGAAAAATGTGCAAGTTATTATTATTTATTTAGATTTTGCTCACACCTTTTCAGGAATATATTAACATGCCCCTGACATTGCCCCTTGTGATTTGAACGCATTTCTGACGGACTTCATAGAAAAATGTCTAAAAATTGGTTTTGAAAATACTAATTTGGATGTTTTTGTGAGAAAAATGTCCAAATGCAGATTTATGCCACTTTTGGGACATTTTTCTCTTTTGAAAATGAGCCTCATAGTATAGAATATCATGTAACCAGAATATTAGCATTTACATGTGTATGTGCTGGTATTCTGGTCATTTATATGCATTTCTGGTGCCTAAATCTTGGCACCCTCCTTATAGAATTGCCATGTTATTCTGTATTTGGTGAGTCTTATGATAAGAGCCATGAGATCATCCCAGCAGCAGGAGGTGAAGCAGTTAAGCACTGCTGCTCCTGTCAGGCCCAATAGGTTAGTTAGAAAAACAAGATTGGGTGTGGTGTGGCAACACTTCTGCACTCACCTACTTTCTCTGCCCTATAACATGCACACAGCCTCTACACTCCTTCCTCAACCATTCCCTCATCACCCCTGCTGTTGTCCCAGGTACCTCCCCTATATACCCCACACATAATCCCTGCCCTGCACACCACCTCCTTCTTGCCCTAGATACCAACCCTCACCCCCATCTATGACATCTTTCTACTTTCACATACACGTCAAGTTTTCCCCTACTCTTACACTGGAGCTCTCAGGAGGATAGCTCAGTTCCTGACTGGAGCCCTGAGGGACTTCCCCCCTCCCCCAAGCCCTCCTTTGGAGCTAAGTGAAACTTTTTGCCTCCAGTGCCTGGGAATGGGAAGCACAGTGTCATTATTAATCTCTTGCAGCAGATTTTATTGAGACACCGTAGATACTACCCTTGTCTCCTCCACCTGCACTAGGAGGTGCCCGCAGGAACCACCACTCTTTTTGTTAATACATTTTCCTCAGGTTACTCCTGAGTCTACCCCCTTTCATCCTTGCCCCATGACCCCTAATTCCAGAACCTCCTTTCAGTTGAAAGAGGTTTGACTGTGCATTTCTAGCTTGGAGGCCTCTGTCATATGTTCTCTATCTTAGACTGGCTTTACTTTAGGGCAGGGGTAGGCAACTCTGGTCCTCGAGAGCCGCAGGCAGGTCAGGTTTTCAGGATATCCACAATGAATATGCAGGAGATAGATTTGCATACCATGGAGGCAGTGCTTGCAAATCTACCCTGCTTTAGGGTATACATATTTAGACCTTTAGGCCCCTGTTTACTAAGGTGTGTTAGTATTTTTAGTGCGTGCTCGCTAACCATGTAGGCACCTATAGGGATATTGTAGGCACGTACAAGGTTAGCGCGTATTAAAAACGTTAATGCACCTATAATTCTGCTTAGTAAACAGGGCCCTCAGTCTGTCCTCATAAAGACCATTGAGCACTTTCGTAGCCACACACTGGTCTGACTCTGTCTGTTTTATATCATTTTGAAGGTGCAGTCTCCAAACTTTATCACAGTACTCCAAATAAAGTCTCAACAGAGACTTAAAAATAAAGGCACAGTCACCTCATTTCCCCCACTAGCCATTCCTTTCTCTGTGCCCCCAAGCATCATTCTAGCTTTTGATATCACACAATCAAAGTGGTTTACATATAGGTACTTTTTCTGTCCCTAGTAATACCTAGCTGCCAAAGCTGACCATTCTTTAAGGTTGGCTAGATCCCTTCTCATGTTTTCTACACTTTGCAGGGTGTCTACTGTGTTGTAGATTTTGACATTATCCACAAAACCTTTTCTCAACATCCCTGCTACAATATTGCTTCTGAAATTAAAAAAAAAAAAAGGTCAAGGCAGTGGTTCCCAAACCTGGTCATGGAGGCTCTCCAGCCAGTCAGGTTTTCAGGATAACCACAATGAATATTCATGAGAGAAATTTCCAGGGAGTGGAGGCAATGCATGCAAATATCTCTCATGAATATTCATTGTGGATATTCTGAAAACCTGACTGACTGGGATACCTCCAGGACCAGGTTTGGGAACCACTGGACCAAAGATATTTCCTATAGCATATCACTGTTAATGCACCTTTCCTTGGAGTGAGCTATATTTATCAGTATCATTTGTTGTCTTCCATTCAGTAATTTCTAACCCAGGCACCTATAGCATTTGATTATTTTTATTCATTGAAGTCAACAAATAACTTTCATCCAGAAATATTTATAAATCTCAGATTTGCATCAGTGGAGACCAGAATGTACATGTGCATGTATGTGAAAGGAGAATTTTAACAGCTTTGTTTTAGTTTTACCCCAGTGGAAAAATATACAGTATCTAGATATAATCAAATTAAAATATCCTAGTATTTTCAGTGTGAACAGTGCTGATGCAAAGCATAAACATTTGTGCGTGTGTTGAAGCATAACTTTTATAAATCATTTCTTGTGATTCCATTTAGACTGAAGGTGGCAGCCTATATACAGTTAATTTTCTATTGATAGAAAAACAGTACTAGTGTTCTTGGACAGATGTGATCTCATAGACGGATAAATCATGTCATGATATTTAAGTAATGAAGGGGACAAAAGCAGTAGGTTAAAATGGGACAGTAGTGGCACCTCCATATTAAGAAGATGGCTTATAAGGCCATGTTTGGGGTTCCGGAAGGTCATGTTTTGAGAACATTTAAAAAATTAATTAAAATGGCCACTTCATTTATCTTAAATTCTGCTGCTGCATCTATAGTACTTTTCATTCTACAGACAATATATATTTATGTGACAGAGAATGAACTTTTTACCCTTAGATAACGTTATATATTATTTATGTGAACTGTGCAAAATCATCTTCAAAGAAATGCTATGAAATTGAATGATCCTGCTTTCTCATGTGACCTCCTAATAACTGCAAACTTGAACTTACCTTCATGTGAAAACCTATCAGACCTCCCTAAACTCACAGAGGTATTTTTTTCCTTTCCCCTTTTCTCATGCTTCACAACAGAATTGAAAGTGTTCTCAATAATTCCTAATTGACACCCTAATGGAAGCAGAGTGCTGCTGTTTTGAAAAGGCTATGGCATTTATAAAATGAATTGGTTGTTTAATTCCCAAAGAGTGTTTCAGAAGGAGATATGAGCATACATTGAAATATTTCTTCCCTTTCTAGTATCCTGTCTTTTATAGAAACCTGCTAGTCATTAATCTTAATTCAAATTTATAGTGGAAATAATGCAAATAACGTCTTTAAACCTTTACATTATTTACATTTGTCAGAGCCAAGCATAGATATCTATATAAATAATTCTCACCTCAAACATTCTGAAGCTCACTCTGTGGCAGGGAAACACTGGAGCCCTGCACTTAGGCTGTCACCACTCACCACTCACTGTCACTCAGGCACCACTCACTCTCACTGATAGACCCGCCCCTGCAGCCACACCCCTTCTGCACATAATTCGCTACTTCAACGTTCTAATGAAGCTGCAACTTCCGGTTTATGAGGTGGCAGAGATCGGAATTTATCCCCATTACTGTTTGCCCCGCCCTCTCGTCAAACGTGATGACATCGAGGGCGGAGCAATGACACTTCATCAATCGCATCACTGCGCCCTCTACGTCATCACGTTTGATGCAAGGGCGGGGCATACATCGATCTACGTGAGGACGAACGGAGGGAGTGTGAGGCAGGCAGGCTGTAGGTCACACGCAGCGAGGAAGCCAGCCAGCCACTCTCTACATCGCGGGGCAGGGCGGGGCGAGGCGCCCATGACCACCCTCAAGCACGGAGGGTAAGTCCAGCAACAAGGGGAGGGGGATGGTAATGAAAGCGCCTTGCTAGCGCCCGTTTCATTGGCCTCAGAAACGGGCCTTTCGTACTAGTTTGTAATAAATGAATTAGGGTTTTTTTTTTCTTAGACATTGAGAGGGAATTTTAATACAGGATGCCTGTGTCAGAACTGCAACAGACCCTCCCTTCTAATTCTCCTCCTTTCCACCCCCAGAATAGCAACAGATCCCCCCTTTTGACCCCTCCCTTGCAAAGAACACATTTCTCCACTATTTCCCCCAAAGAGGGAAGGTTCAAGATAGAGCAATAACTGGCATAAGCTTGAAGATCTAGGGAAGCACTGGAAATTTTCCCTTTCCATATAACAATACATTCCCATTAAACTTCTTAACATTTTGAACCTATGGAGTGGAAGGAAAGAGAGAGGAGAATGTGTGACATGGATGGAAGGGAAGGAAAGAGAGGAAGGAGATGCTACACATGGATGGATGAGAGGTGAAGGAAAGAGAGAAGAAGATGATACAAACGGATGGAAGGGAGGGGAAGGGAAGAGATGGAAAACAAGATTTGGGAAGAGTATAGAAAATGGAATAAAGCTGAATGTGAACGATGAGTGCCAAAGATGGATGTGGAACTGGAAGTGAAAAAGACAGGCAATGAGAACTGAAATACCAAATGGACCCGAGGCCCTGAAAACTTAAGAGCAAATACAGAGGGAAGCAGAACCAGAGGCTGAGACCAAGATGATTATAAAAATAAAACCACCAGAAACAAAGGTAGAAAAAACAATTTTATTTTCATTTTAGTGATCGGAATATACCCATTTTGATGATTCACATCTGCTGTATTTATATTTCACACTGTAAAGGAGGAAACCTGTCTCTTTCTGCTTTCCTGGTGTTGTGCTGCATCCAGAGTCTGACTTCTTGGGGTTTCAGGTTAATTTTTGTCTATATATTTCTACTTGTTGTTTATGGTCACTTATCCTGTGTTTGAAGAGGAACTATCCATGTTCTGCATATGTGACTGAAGCCAAGTATCTGAGTAGGGATCTGTACTAATCCAGCTTGTTCAGTTTTCTGAATTGATGTATGTTCCAGGGCTTACTGCAGTGATCATGTTGCTGCCTTTTTCTAGGTATGTTCTTGCTTGAGTTCTGGAAGTTGGTGCTGTTATGAAATGGTGATTTCTTTTATAAGTCCTATGTGACTTTTGTAGGGTTATATATTATCTCATATGATACCCAGTGCTGCAGAGGGTTTATGTTGCTGTTATTAAGATATCAGAATCAGACACTTATTTTCTATTCAAGGTATTTGTATTCCACTAATAACAATGCAGAGTCTAAGCAGGTTACATAAGTTCAAAAACACTCAATTAAAATCAAGAAAGCCCTACAAAGTTAATCATTCAAATACTTATTAAATAAAAAGATAGGTCTTCAATCCTTTGTGGAATTGTAAATAGCCAAAAATCACCCGAATTTATGCAAGTATAGAATTCCACAATTTACTAGCTTTGAAAAATAAAAGAACCATTATGAAATCTCTTATAACAAACTTTTTCGATGGATGGAAATTCCAACAATAAAGTAGAATTAAAATGGAAAATGATACGAAAAGCTGGATAAGCTATCAACTGTGGAAGAAGGGAGGAACAGTTCCCCTATAGTATGCTAAATACAATATAAGCAGTCTTAAACACTATCCGTTCAGAAACTAGTAACCAATGTAGACTTCTAAGCAAAGGTGTCATGTGATCATAGCAAGAACAGCCATAGATCAGTTTCGCTGCAGTATTTTGTGATAACTACGGGCCCTGTTTACTAAGGTGCACTAGTGTTTTTAGTGCACACTAAACGCTAGAGACACTCATATATTCCCATGGGCATCTCTAGCATTTAGCCTGCGCTAATTGTTAGCGCACGCTACAAACGCTAACGCATCTATGATGTGGCTTCGTAGACAGGGCCCTACAACTTTTTAACTAATCTTGAACTTAATCCAACTAATAAAACACTACAATAATCCAACTGAGGTGGTACAATAGCCTGAACTAGCATAAGAAAATGTTCAGTAAAAAAAAAAGAGCTCTTCTTGCTTTCAGTTGTTGTAATTTAAAAAATAACTTCTTGCTCAAATGATTTATCTGTGGATTCATTGTCAGTTGAGTATCCAAAGTAATATCCAAAACCCAGAGCCGTAGCGAGGGGAGCTGACACCCGGGGCGGGTCGCCGCTGCGCACTCCCCCCCCCCCCGGGTGCAGCACGGCGCACCCTCCTCCCGCTGGAGCGCACCCCCCCCCCCCGGAGCGCATATCTCCCCCCCGGAGCACATACCTGCGGCGAGGGACGGGCGGGAGGGCCGATCCGCCCCGACTGCACGTTGCTGAGGTGTGTCGGCTCCGCGCTGGTTCACTGCTCTCTCTGTCCCGGAACAGGAAGTAACCTGTTCCGGGGCAGAGAGGGCAGTGCACCAGCGCGGAGCCGACACCCCCCAGCGGCGTGCACCCGGGGCGGACCGCCCCCCCTTCCTACGCCACTGCCAAAACCCTAGAGGATTGTAACTGTGATCCTGAGGCTATAGCCTGAATACCTGCAACACAAGGAAACCAAAGCACATAACGGACATACTTAACTCTTCCTCTCTAATGATCCCCAAAATGTATATCACACATGAACCTTATTTTACCACAAGATCACCTTGTATTTGTTCACACCGGTATTGGCGAAAGCCGATTCCGGTACCATGTAAGCCACATTGAGCCTGCAAACAGGTGGGAAAATGTGGGATACAAATGTAACAAATAATAATAATAATAGTCACACTTCAAGGGACCAAAGTAGCATTTTGCAAAAATATAATAATTTAATCTTAGCTACATTAAGTTTTAATAAGTGCTAACTAGCCCAAGATTGAGTTCTGTGAGGAATGTGCTGGTTCTGCTTTGTACCCACTGTTGTGTCAGGAAGGCTTCTGTAGATACAGAATATGTGATAAAAATTAACAGCTTGTTGGTACATTGTACAGGGACAGGAATCATTATTTTACAGGATATATAATTTAACTGCAACAGTTTTTTCTGAGTATATCTAGCATTTGCAAAGTTTTCATTATTTGCAGTGTATAGCCCTTTTATATACTCTGCTGATGATAACAGAGGGTATGGCTACTGTTGTGGTGAAGCCATGGATAATCACTCTGTCCCCGAAGGATGGCCCTGTATGAGTACCAGTACCATTTTTTTAGATAAAAAAGGACTGGGTGAAAGCAATCCTGAGCACAGAGCTCACCAGTCAACTGCTTCCTCCCCTTTCCTTTCTTGGTTCAGCAGCTTCCATTACTTCTCGCCTCTCTTCAGACCCCCCTCCCTCTACTTCCTGATGAAATAAAAACAGAATAAAGTTGCAGAGCTACTGACAGCTGTGCCTGTCCTGCCCCTTCTGATTATGAGAGGAAAGATTTGGCTGAGCCATCATTGGCGCAGCCTAGACAGTGGCTTCATGTCTTTATGCCACCTTTTTTTGCTAGCTATTGGCTTGGCTAAGCTTGCAGGGGCTAAGTAAGCTATGCTATTGGACATGGAGGGGGAAGGAGGCATCCACAAAAGTTTGGCCAGGGCCCCACAGCTGTTTAAAGAGGCCATGTATACAGATGACCCGGATATTCAATGCTGGTGCTTGGAAATGGTCCAGCATTGATTACTTGGGTCTAATTTGCCCCACAGTTGTCAGCATCTTTAAATTTGCTGAGCGCCACAGGTTGAATATTGTCTCGATAGTATGCAGTGGTAAAGAAAAAGATGTACAGCTTTCAACCAGGGCCATTGGATATAGAGCAGAAGGCCATAAATGCTAGTGCAATTCAACAATTGTCCGTTACAACTAGAATCAACATGTAAGATCGCATTGGGCTTGGAAAGATGAAATCTAAACACCACAATCATCCCATCCCACATTTTGACAATGTGGGGTTGATCTTCAAAAACAGAATCTTCAGACAAACCTATTTCAGCACTGATCTGCTTCAGGGTTATGCTTCTGCAAACATAAATGAAGATGTGAGCACATAATCAGAGAATTTCATATCCTTATACACAGAGACTTACTTTAAAGGTGAATCCAAGTCTATCTCACTTTAAACAAGAATCTACCAACATGAGCAGAGCTTATGCTAACACTGAACAGTGTTCGTGTGTTTTACAAAAAGCACTCATCTTTTTCCTGGCAGATCATGTAAAAGTCTGTTTCTACTTTATATAATAAATTGAACTAAATAAACAAACAAATAATCAAGTAAACTTATTTTCACAAAAATAGTTTCATAATAAATGAATCTGTCAATATTCATATTTAAACAAAGGGCTCCAGATTATTCAGCTGAAACACCCAACATTGTTCACTGTGATTCACCTAGCAAAACACTGTAAATCTTAAAAGGAATTCTGAATGCAATGTAAAGTGAAAGGGGAAAGTGAAATTGTCTTTTGTGGTGCTTTGATGATCAGAAATCCATGTACTTAACATTTTCTTTATTTTCCGCCCATGCACTTATTGCAAAGACATGTGGATCCCCATTTTACATACAGTGGTGGAAATAAGTATTTGATCCCTTGCTGATTTTGTAAGTTTGCCCACTGACAAAGACATGAGCAGCCCATAATTGAAGGGTAGGTTATTGGTAACAGTGAGAGATAGCACATCACAAATTAAATCCGGAAAATCACATTGTGGAAAGTATATGAATTTATTTGCATTCTGCAGAGGGAAATAAGTATTTGATCCCCCACCAACCAGTAAGAGATCTGGCCCCTACAGACCAGGTAGATGCTCCAAATCAACTCGTTACCTGCATGACAGACAGCTGTCGGCAATGGTCACCTGTATGAAAGACACCTGTCCACAGACTCAGTGAATCAGTCAGACTCTAACCTCTACAAAATGGCCAAGAGCAAGGAGCTGTCTAAGGATGTCAGGGACAAGATCATACACCTGCACAAGGCTGGAATGGGCTACAAAACCATCAGTAAGACGCTGGGCGAGAAGGAGACAACTGTTGGTGCCATAGTAAGAAAATGGAAGAAGTACAAAATGACTGTCAATCGACAAAGATCTGGGGCTCCACGCAAAATCTCACCTCGTGGGGTATCCTTGATCATGAGGAAGGTTAGAAATCAGCCTACAACTACAAGGGGGGAACTTGTCAATGATCTCAAGGCAGCTGGGACCACTGTCACCACGAAAACCATTGGTAACACATTACGACATAACGGATTGCAATCCTGCAGTGCCCGCAAGGTCCCCCTGCTCCGGAAGGCACATGTGACGGCCCGTCTGAAGTTTGCCAGTGAACACCTGGATGATGCCGAGAGTGATTGGGAGAAGGTGCTGTGGTCAGATGAGACAAAAATTGAGCTCTTTGGCATGAACTCAACTCGCCGTGTTTGGAGGAAGAGAAATGCTGCCTATGACCCAAAGAACACCGTCCCCACTGTCAAGCATGGAGGTGGAAATGTTATGTTTTGGGGGTGTTTCTCTGCTAAGGGCACAGGACTACTTCACCGCATCAATGGGAGAATGGATGGGGCCATGTACCGTACAATTCTGAGTGACAACCTCCTTCCCTCCGCCAGGGCCTTAAAAATGGGTCGTGGCTGGGTCTTCCAGCACGACAATGACCCAAAACATACAGCCAAGGCAACAAAGGAGTGGCTCAGGAAGAAGCACATTAGGGTCATGGAGTGGCCTAGCCAGTCACCAGACCTTAATCCCATTGAAAACTTATGGAGGGAGCTGAAGCTGCGAGTTGCCAAGCGACAGCCCAGAACTCTTAATGATTTAGAGATGATCTGCAAAGAGGAGTGGACCAAAATTCCTCCTGACATGTGTGCAAACCTCATCATCAACTACAGAAGACGTCTGACCGCTGTGCTTGCCAACAAGGGTTTTGCCACCAAGTATTAGGTCTTGTTTGCCAGAGGGATTAAATACTTATTTCCCTCTGCAGAATGCAAATAAATTCATATACTTTCCACAATGTGATTTTCCGGATTTAATTTGTGATGTGCTATCTCTCACTGTTACCAATAACCTACCCTTCAATTATGGGCTGCTCATGTCTTTGTCAGTGGGCAAACTTACAAAATCAGCAAGGGATCAAATACTTATTTCAACCACTGTAGCACATAGAGACTAGAATTGAGACATCCAGATCAGGACGTGCTTAATCCTGATGGTATTTTAGAAAAGGATTTGCCAACGTAGAGCCTTTTCTAAATGCTGTACCTGTAGGAGTGGACATGTATTTACCGACATGTGCAGCAAGAACAGCTGTTTTACAAAGATACACTTGGGAACAATCAATTTGGGGGGGAGGGGGTCAACGGAGAACAGAACAATAGCATTCAGCAGAAAAAATGGTGAACTGTGTATTTCAGAGGGGGAGGGAATACTTTTTCTCCTCATGTCTTGCTGAGTACCTTGATGTGGTGACCCTGTTGTATAACATCTATACCAAATCTTAGTAAGACAACATTACTGTAAAAGTATGGTGGAAGGAAAAAGAAAGATATATACTGGCCGCATATTGACCAGGATTAAAAGGTGCTCACCTCTGACTTACACAGTAGGGCAAATGATGATGGTAGCAATGGTGCAAGACCTTCAGGAGAAGAGAAAATCCCTGATCCAGCCTTAGACCATGTTGAACTTGTCAACATGCAGCAGAAACTAATGAAAAGGTTGAGAGGACTAAAACCTGTTAGGTGGACTCTTGTAGGTAAAAAAAGAAGATAATGTGCTGCTATTTTTATGCTATAAACCCTGTATTTGATTACAGGTGATACATAAAGAGAGCTTGCCAGAAAATGGAGGAAAGAGGAAATATTTATAAATGATCTAGACATGGAAATAACTAGTGAGGTAATTAAATTTGCTGATGACACAAAGTTATTCAACGTTGTTAAATCACAAGAGGATTGTGAAAAATGGCAAGAGGACCTTATGAGACTGGGCAACCAAATGTCAGATGACTTTTATTGTGAGCAAATGCAAAGTGATTCATGTGGTAAAGAGGAATCCGAACTATAGCTAAGTGATGCAAGGAGTCACCAACAGTAGGAGTCACTGACCAGAAAAGGGATCTAGGTGTCATCGTTGATGATACATTGAAACCCTCTGCTCAGTGTACAGTGGCGGCTAAGAAAGAAAATAGAATGTTAGGTATTATTAGGAAAGGAATGGAAAACAAAAATGAGGACGTTATAATGCCTTTGTATCACTCCATGGTGTGACTGCACCTTGAATACTGTGTGCAATTCTGGTCACTACATCTCAAAAAAGATATAGCGGAATTAGAAAAGGTACAGAGAAGGGCAACGAAAATGATAAAGGGGATGGGATGACTTCCCTATGAGGAAAGGCTAAAGCGGCTAGGACTCTTCAACTTGGAGAAGAGACGGCTGAGGGGAGATATGACAGAGGTCTATAAAATACTGTGTGGAGTGGAACTGGTAGACGTGAATCGCTGGTTTACTCTTTACAAAAATACTAGGACTAGGGGGCATGCAATGACGCTACTAAGTAATACATTTAAGAGAAATTGGAGAAAATATTTCTTCACTCAATGTGTAATTAAACTGTAAAATTCATTGTCAGAGAATGTGATAAAAACAATTAGCTTAGCAGGGTTTAAAAAAGGTTTGGCTACTTTCCTAAAAGGTCCATAAGCCATTATTAAGATGAACTTGGGAAAATCCATTGCTTATTTCTAGGATAAGCAGCATAAAATATTTTGTACTGTTTTGGGATCTTGCCAGGTACTTGTGACCTGGATTAGCCACTGTTGGAAACAGGATACTGGGCTTGATGAACCTTCGGTCTGTCCCAATGTGGCAATGCTTATTTCTGTTCTATTCTATCAGAAATTTCTATACTGCTAATATTCTAAAAGGATTCAAAGCAGTTACATATTAAGAAAACAACTCCAATAATAACGGAGGGAATAACAAATATCAAACAACACAGTATTATGTTCTAAAGTAAAAGCTTCAAAAGGCAACTGATGGCAATTTCATAAGATCCTTGTATGGACAAATTAAAGAGTGATACCTAAGTGATGATGTTTTAGAACAGCTAGGCAGGCAATGCTGCAGAAAAGGAAATAGAAAGAGAGGAAGGGGATTCAACAAGGAGTGCAGGAGGAGAGGTGTCACAGCATTTGGAGGTGAAAACAGGGAAGGTATTTATGAGAAATGAAGTGGAGATGGAGGGAGGAGTTTCAGAAATGCAACAGAGCAAGATAAATGAAGGACAAACAAGTCAACTGAAGAAGAAGAAATGCAAGAGAAAACCCCAGAGGTGGAGGAATTAGCAGTTGAAGTTCTGGCCTATTTGGACATAGATAAATATGCTGGGTTCAAGGAGAGGGAAAGGTACCCAGGTATGGTAACTAAGATGAATAAGGTCATAACCTGTATAAAGAGACAACTTATAGATATTACAGAAATTAACCAAATACAGTACTGTGCAACCAAAATTATTTTTAAGAGAGTTTTACCAACAAGGACAGAGGGCAAGTGTAAAAAGTAAAAGACTACTCCTCCTTGGAAAAATCATGAAAGGAAAAGAAAATCATTGCTAGCAGAGATGTCCTTGATATATGGCTATCTATTTTTATTTATTTATTTATTTGCATTTGTATCCCACATTTTCCCACCTATTTGCGGGCTCAGTGTGGCTTACAATACATCTAAAAGGATCAAGGTCACAATACATCTAAAAGGATCAAGGTCAGCAACAGTAATGAGGAAGTTCCATTCTGAATTAACAGAGGAAAATCTTACATTCATATACTTCAATAATAAATTGAAAATAATAGCTGAAGTTCAAAAGTTATGTAGGGCACCCCGACATAACAGCCCTGACAAAATAGCCCCGACAAAAAAGCCCTGACAAAACAGCCTGGTAACAAAATAGCCCTTGACAAATCAGCCTCTATTAAAATAGCCCTTGACAAAATGGCCCCTCCCACAAAATAACCCTTGACAAAATAGCCCCCTAGAAAAAATGCAGTGCTATATTCTAGGCAGCCTCATCGGGCCCTTTTGTCAGGGGGCTAATTTGTCAAGGGCTATATTGTGGGCAGGCCGTTTTGACAGTGGTTGTTTTGTCGGGAGCTTTTTTTGTTTGGAGCTTTTTTGTCAGGGCTATTGTGACCGGGTACCATTATGTAGATGAGGAAAACAGAAAAGAAAGATATCAAAATAACAGCCCTGTTTACTAAGATGTGTTAGCGTTTTTAATGCGCCATTAATTAGCATGCGCTCTAACAATGTAGGCACCTATAGGGATATTGTAGGTGCATACACAGTTAACGTGCGTACATGGTTAACATGCATTAAAAATGTTCACACGCCTATAACGCGGCTTAGTAAACAGGGCACTAAATTAGTTAGACAAAACTCAAAACGTTACAGGGATCTGGGGTAGAACATTAGTACAATGAAAACAGAAGTGTTCTGAAGAAACTTATACGAGGACCCTGTAGAGCACAACCAAAATAATAATGGCTACCATGCATACAGGATAATTTAGAATGGAAAACATTACAGATATGGAATGGCCTGAAATAACAACAGAGCTGGAAAACAGGTTAAAAAAAGCCACAAACTGGAAGAGCCTTGGCCCAAATGGAGTGACCAACTTTTAACTCAAACAGTTAACATATCGTCACCAAGACATGGCAAACTGCAAAAATCAATTGATCAGGCAACCAGATTTGACACCTAATTGGCTATTAACTGGATGAATGCTTCTATTTCCAAAAAGAGATGCAAGTAACTGTCCCAAAAATTACAGACCGATAACTTATCTACCTACAGTCTATAAGATGTTCACTACAATAGATGGCAACAGACTATGGGGTCATTTTATAAAGCTGCGGCAAAAGGGAGCTTGTGCTGGCGTCAGCGCATGTTTTTGATGTGCTCCGAGGACCTCTTTTACAGCAGTGGGTAAAAAGCAGGTTTTTTTTTTAAAGAAATGGACATGCAGCAAGTGAAGCACTTGCTGAGTGCCCATTTCGGATGGGATCACTTACTGCCACCCATTGAGATGGCGGTAAGGGCTCCCGCACTACACAAGTGGTAACTGGGCAGCACACGGCACTGCCTGATTACTGCCGGGTACATACCGGCACTACAAAAATAAAAATATTTTTGTAGCATTAGAAATGGCATGCACTGGGAGTGGGAACTACTGCCAGGCTTCCACATTGGGCTTACCGCTGCATTGTAAAAGGGCCCCATATGATTATATTGACTCCAACAACATTATGGCAATAGAGCTGAAGAACAAAAAGAGGGGGAGCATGTGGAATGAAAGATCAGCTTAATAAAGCCATCATGGCTGGTGCTAAGAAAAGTAGAAATCTTAATGTAGCATGGATTTGATTATAAGAAAGCCTTTGATAGTATCCCACACTCCTGGATAACATATTTCCTTGAAATATACAAAACAAATGTTAAATTGATTGAGTACATTAACTTTACTATGAAAATGTGGTGAACCAAATTTAAGAACATAAAAATAGCCATACTGAGTCAGACCAATGGTCCATCTAGCCTAGTATTCTGTTTCCAACAGTGGCCAATCCAGGTCACAAGTACCTGGCAAAACCCCAAATAGTAGCAACATTCCATGCTACCAATCCCAGGGAAAGCAGTGGCTTCCTCATGTCTGGCTCAATAGCAGACTATGGACTTTTTCTCCAGGAATTTTTCCAAACCTTTTTTAAACCCAGATACATTAACCAATGTTACCCATCCTCTGGCAATGAGTTCCAGAGCTTAACTATTCGTTGAGTAAAAAATATATATTTCCTACTGTTTGTTTTAAAAGTATTTCCATGTAATTTCATTGAGTGTCCCACTTTTTGAAAGAGTAAAAAATCAATTCACTTCTACTTGTTCTATACCACTAGGCTTTGTGGACCTCAATTATATCTCCCCTCAGCCGTCTCTGTTCCAAGCTAAAGAGCCCTAACCTCTTTAGTCTTTCTTCATATGAGAGAAGTATCATTTTGGTCACTCTTCTTTGAACCTTTTGTAATTCCACTATATCTTTTTGAGATACGGTGACCAGAACTGAAAGCAATACTGCCTAATAAATTCCTAGTATTCTGTTTGCTTTTTGCCACCGCTGCACATTGGGCAGAAGATTTCAGTATATTGTCTACACTGACAGATCTTTTTCTTGAGTGCTGACCCCCAAGATGGACCCTAGCATCAGATAACTATGATTCAGATTATTCTTCCCAATGTGCATCACTTTGCATTTGTCTGCATTAAATTTCATCTGCCATTTGGATGCCCAGTCTTCCAATTTCCTAAGGTCTTCTCGTAATTTTTCACAGTCCACATGTGTTTTAACAACCTTGAATAGTGTCATCTGCAAATGTAATCACCTCACTTGTTCTGATTTCCAGATCATTTATAAATATTTTTATTTATTTATTGGTATTTTGCTCATACCTTTTTCAGTAGTAGCTCAAGGTGAGTTACATTCAGGTACACTGGATATTTAATATGTTAAATAGCACTAGTTTGAAAATGAACAGTATGTCATTCCTAATATCAGGATCTAGAGAGGAATATTTCAGAGAGACTGTCACCACTCTTCTTTTGTATAGCACTTAATCCTTTTAGTACACTTCATAACTCTTTCGGTTATAGATTTAGCCTATTTCCTAGAGACCCAGAGGATACATTACACCCGGAAGGGCATTTTCAATAATTCATTGAATTCCAAATTGGGACATTTAGCTTATTAGTAAAAAACAAGTCCATCTTAAAGCCATTTTTCAACAGGAAAAACATCTGTTCTGTTTCGAAAATGGTTCAAAAACAGCTGTTCACTCAAATTCTATATATGGCGCGGGAAAAATCAATGCTGAAAAAAATGCACACTACTATCATTCTACAAATGGTGCTCCAAGTTGAGCGCTTTTTCTAGAATAGCACTTAGTGTTCAGCAAAGAACCCACACTGATTTATCTTCAACAATTTTCCACACAGTTATTTCCATGCCATGCTCAGCACCAATTGTGGTATGTATTGCGTGATGATATACATCTGTGCAGGGACAGTGGGAAAAATGGCATCCACCTGAAGGCAGCCAAACTTGTTGGCCAGGTTAATCCTAGAAAAGTATAAAAGGCTCTTCCTTATCCATGGCCATAGGAGGAGGTCCTACCTGCAATATAGGAGGCCTGCCAGACGCTGACCACCTCCTCTAACATGGAGACAACTTTCCCTAGAGAGCTAAGTGCAAGCAGAGTAAGGCTCCTGATTGCATATATCATTTGTTACCCCAGTACAAGAAAACACTGTTTGCATGCTAATTTTGTAAATGGGGCAATAGGTGATGAAGTGAATATCTCAAGATGACAGATAGGCAAGGAGGTGCTGTGTCCAGGACCAGGAACTCTCTAAGTCCCTACTCAACTGCAGAAACATAACCTATAAAACCATCTACACAGCAGGATTTAGTTACCTGGGTTCCAAATGGTGGAACTCAATACCAAAAGCCACAAGAAGCATCACTATCTCCAATTCAGGAAAGAAATGAAAACCTACCTCTTCAAAAAGTTCTATAGCTTACTATATAAGCTATCAACATCCCACCTCTACAAATATATCTCATCAAAACTCTACAGATGTCATGTCTGTAGCCGTACCCCACGTCCAGATTCATTTTTTTCCTAGTAGTCTGGCTGTCCGGACTGCCTTTTTTCTGCATGGCTGCTTCAGCTGCAAGTTTCCCTGGTATCCAAGCCTTGCTCTGGTGTTCTTGCCAAGCCTCATTCTGGTGTTCCTGCAGCCAAGCCTCATTCCTTGTTGTGACATCATCAGTAAAGTCCTTTATAAAGCACCTTGGAACTTTCATGCTTTGCCTTTGCAAGAGGTCTTTTACCTTGTCTTGTGTTCCCTGTTTGGATCCAGTTTCTGCTTGGCTTTATTCCTGCCTAGCTTTGTTCCTGTGAGTCTTTTTCCTGAATGCTTGTTCCTGTTTGTCTTGTTTCTGAAGTCATGTACCTGAAAGCCTTGCTTCTGTAAACTTCCTTTACTCCTGTGTATTATACAATACAACCAAAAAGGAAGGAAAAAACCTCACGAAGACATGAGAAGTAAAAAGAAGACAGTGAGGTAAATCCAAGGAGGATAACAAAGAAGTCTTTATTGATGATACTTAAAAAACCAACCTGACATGGCCGTGTTTCAGCCCGAAGGCCTGCCTCAGTGGTCTTGGTAAATCTCTGATGTTGCAGTATAGTACTCTACAACAGGGAAATTTAATGCAAGAATCTGGTAGTCAAAATCCTTTGTTTATCCTCTGTCTTTTAAAAATGCTGAATAAAAGTTGCCATGTTGGCTGATGTTTCTATGAGTCTTATACTTGAAAGCCTTTCTTCTGTACACCTTGTTCCTAAGGCGTTGCTCCTGTGTAGTCTTGTCCCTGCTTATCTGTGTTTCTATGAGTCTTGTACCTGAAAGCCTGGCTTCTGTAAACCTTGTTCTTGAAGCCTTACTCTTGTTCCTGCCTAACTCTGTTTCTCTGAGTCTTGTCCCTGAAGGTCTAGTTTCTGAACCTTGTTCTTGTAAGCCTGGCTCTTACTCTAGCCAAACCCTGCTCCTGGTTTCTGTTACAGCTTGACTTTGCTCCTTGCTCCTGTTATAGCCTAAGCTCTGTTCCTTGCTACAGTTAAACACTGTTCTTGATTTCTGCATTCTGCTAAAGCCAAGGCTCTGTTCCTGGTTCCTGTTAAAGCCAAGTCTGTTCCTGACTTCTGTTTCTGCTACAGCCAAGTCTGTTCCCGACTCCTGTTCCTGCCAAGCCAAGTCTTGTTACTGTTAAGTGAAGTCCTGTTCCTGGTTCCTGTTCCTGCCAGGCCAAGTCTGGCTATTGCCTTCTTTGTAATCTTGCTTCTGTTTGTTCATGTTGCCTAGCTCTTATTCTGCTTTGTTTGCCGAGTCTTGTGCATTGTCTTATTTTGCTCTTTCTCTTGTCTAGATCCAGTTCTTACCTTGCCTTGCCTTGCCTTGCCGTGTCTGAACCCAGTTCTAGTCTTGTTGCACATGAAAATCAGGTCGTATTCTGAATTTGCACACACAACTTAATTAGCTTAATAAGAGTGGAGGAGTGGCCTAGTGGTTAGGGTGGTGGACTTTGGTCCCGGGGAACTGAGTTCAATTCCCACTTCAGGCACAGGCAACTCCTTGTGACTCTAGGCAAGTCACTTAACCCTCCATTGCCCCATGTAAGCTGCATTGAGCCTGCCATGACTGGGAAAGCGCGGGGTACAAATGTAACAAAAAAAATCAGTGCTGATAATTGAATTTAACAAGTAAGAATTGGCAGTAATTGGCATTGATCTAGAATTTATGTGTAGAAGTGTCTAAGCATATTCTATAAAGTGATGCAAGTAAATTATGAGATGCGGATCTAAAAAGGGGATGCAAATGCATCATGCTAACCTGCACTTTGCAGTTATTGTGGGTCAAATAACAGTTGCTAAGGGATAGATTTCAAGAAAGAGTACCTAAAGTTAGGCGCCCTGGTAGAACGTACTAAATGCAAACTCTATAATTGTTGTTCTAGAATACTAGCATAAATTTCTATTTATGCACATAAGTGTGGGCATAAGTACTTGTTCCAGCTCAGTGGCTGGCGTAAATGCATTTGTCTACCTGGTATCAGCTATGTGTGTAAGTAATAGTATTTCCATGCGCAAATCCTATTCTTTCCATATCCACACCCCATTAAAGTTGCACGTGACAGAATTTGTGCTTTCATAGACTAGTGACTAAGGACATTTGCACGTGTAACTTCTGATTGGTGCTGATTAGCACCAATTGCTCATTACCTCTAATTAGCTCATCATTATTAAATCAATTTATATGAGCAACTGACCTTATTGTGCAACTTGTGTGTGCTAATTTGTGTGCAGAGCATAAATTTGGGCACCCAGTTTTATAGAATTTTGAGGTTAGTGCATCCATGCTAACCTGAAGCACAGCGCTGTGCAGTAGCTGCAAGCAGTGGCGTAGCTAGGTGGACTTCTGACAGCACCTATTTTTCATGCAGTTCATCACGCCTACGCAGTGCATGCACGCGCCTCTCTGCTCCCTCTGGCATCACAACCTGGCTACGGTTCTGGCTGCAAATGTAATGCGGCACCTCTGATGACATGCTGGGAATACCCCAAGTTGTTAACACAATAAATTTGCAGCTACTGTACCGTGAAGTTGCGTTTTAAGCTGCAGTAACTGTAAAAGGGCCCCTAAAGGTTTTATCACAAGTGAATTGATAAACACAAACATACTCTCTCACCTCTCCTCTTGCTTTCCTTTGATTTTCCAGTCTTTTTGTTCCTTTTCTGTGCTGACAACTCAGCTGTAAAAATGTATGCATTTAATTCAACTGGATAAGCTACTCATCAATAATACCTGTGTCATGAAAAGCCCAATAAACACAGTTTACCTAAGGGCAGTAGTTATTAATGTGTTTAAGGGAATAACACACGTTTTTGCCAAATAACATGCGTTAAATTGCAAAATGGTTTGTTGTTTGTCGTGCACAGATGGTGTTTAGTGCAGTGTAAGTGAAGCAATAATGAGATGCAAAACATGCAATTATTCAAAATGGATAATTTCAAGGTTGCAAGCTGCATTATTCAGGGAATGATAATGCTGGATTTGAGCTGACGTTATATTTCCTCTCCAGGAACATCGGACTACTGGAGGCAAGATGGATCTTATAGGAAAGATCCATCTTGCTCTGCAAACCCCCTGAGTAGGAAGCATTCTCCGATCCCTTTCTACAAGATCCCCATGAAGCTTCCCATACCTGACCCTCCCAACAAGAGCTCCCCCAACATGAAGCCTCCTACTATCTGATGCCCACAAACAAGAATCACTCTCAGATCCTTCCAGTAAGATCCCCCTAACATGAGCTGTGCTACTCCTCCTGGCATTTACTGAGGGTTTCCCTCATGATTAGTAGAGGGGAAGGAGCGACTCCTAGTCATTCCTTCCCCACAGGGACCTAGGTTCAAAATGGTGCTGCTCAGACCCCAGCAGTATTCCCTTATTTAGCTGCTTGCCCTCTAACAACAGAGAACTGTGAGACTACTGCTAAGGGTCAAGCAGCACCATTTTGAACATGGGAGCAGATGAGGCAGGAACAACTGGGGATTCTTCCTACCCTGCCCCTACTTCATCTCTCTATATAAAAGGCACCACCAATGTTCTAAATGAAGCCTCCAGCCGGAAGTGTGAAGGGGGAGAGATATCCGGTTTCCCCATGAGTGTCTGCCCCGCCCTCGCTCTCTCTGTAACACAAACAGTGAAGGAAAACACAGCAAAGCACGAAATCAAATCGCTCTCTCTGTAACAGTGAAGGACTCAGAGGGGGGAGGGGAGAGAGGGCAGAAGCCCTCACTGTCTCTGTAACACAAATACAGTACAGCAGGAAACAACACTGAAGGACTCGACTCCGAGGAGGGAGGGGACAGAGAGCAGAGGGGACAGACAGCACAGGGGAAGGGAGAGAGGGCAGGGACACACACACTCCCACATGCACACAGAAGAAAACCTTGCTAGCCCCCGTTTCATTTGCATCAGAAATGGGGCTTTTTTACTAGTAAGTACATAAGTATTGCCATACTGGGAAAGACCAAAGGTCCATCAAGCTCAGCGTCATGTTTCCAACAGTGGCCAATCCAGATCACAAATACCTGGCAAGATCCCAAAAAGTACAAAACATTTTATACTGCTTATCCCAGAAATAGTGGATTTTCCCCATGTCTATTTAATAACGGTCTGTGGACTTTTCCTTCAGAAAGCTGTCCAAACCTTTTTTAAACTCCGCTAAGCTAACTGCCTATACCACATTCTCTGGCAACGGATTCCAGAGTTTAATTACACGTTGAGTGAAGAAAACTTTTCTCCGATTCGTTTTAAATTTACTACATTGTAGCTTCATCGCTTGCCCCCTAATCCTAGTATTTTTGGAAAGTGTGAACAGATGCTTCACATCTACCCATTCAACTCCACTCATTATTTTATAGACCTCTATCATATCTCCCCTCAGCTGCCTTTTCTCCAAGCTGAAGAGCCCTAGCCTCTTTAGCCTTTCCTAATAGGGAAGTTGTCCCATCCCCTTTATCATTATCGTCGCCCTTCTCTGCACCTTTTCTAATTCCACTATATCTTTTTTGAGATGCAGCAACCAAAATTGAACACAATATTCGAGTTGTGGTCGCACCATGGAGCGATACAAAGGCATTATAACATCCTCATTTTTGTTTTCCATTCCTTTCCTAATAATACCTAACATTCTATTTGCTTTTTTAGCTGCAGCAGCATCAACGACGACACCTAGATCCCTTTCTTGGTCCATGACTCCTAGTGTGGAACCTTGCAGGACATAGCTATAATTCGGGTTCCTCTTTCCCACATGCATCACTTTGCACTTGCTCACATTAAACGTCATCTGCCATTTAGACACCCAGTCTCCCAGTCTCATAAGGTCCTCTTGTAATTTTTCACAATCCTCCCGCGATTTAATGACTTTGAATAACTTTGTGTCATCAGCAAATTTAATTACCTCACTAGTTACTCCCATCTCTAGGTCATTTATAAATATGTTAAAAAGCAGCGGTCCCAGCACATAGCCCTGGGGAACCCCACTAACTACCCTTCTCCATTGAGAATACTGACCATTTAACCCTACTCTCTGTTTTCTATCTTTTAACCAGTTTTTAATCCACAGTAGAACACTACCTCCTATTCCATGACTCTCCAATTTCCTCTGGAGTCTTTCATGAGGTATTTTGTCAAACGCCTTCTGAAAATCCAGATACACAGATACTAGTCACCAGAAAAACTGTTGGTAGATGTTGGGTGGTAGGAAGGTTCTTTTCTACACCACTGGCCCCTTTAACACATAGGGGGCTCAACTTTGGGCCTGGTCTTTTTGTTGTTGAGTCAGGAACATAGGGGCCCTTTTACAAAGAGGCAGTAGGGCTACCGTATGTGTAGCCTGCCCACCCAGCGGTAATTTCAAAGATGGCATGTGATGTTTCCGGCAGTATTTATTTTCTACCACGAGGGGGCATTCCTAGCAGTAATTGTCAGCACAGCCACTTTGGCACACACTGCTTGAGTAGCGTGTGTGAGCTGTTACCGCCATCCATTGACCTAGTTGTAAGGGCTCACGTGCGCTACTTTTCATTTTAGCGCATGGCCATTTATTGTCCCATTAAAAAGTGCCTTTTTTCCCAGCAGCGGTAAAAAATGGCCAAGTGTACACCAAAATCACGTGCCCACACTATCTCAGGCCACTTTTTACTGCAGCTTAGTAAAAGGACACCACAGTTTCTAGCTACAACAACATAAGCTTCAGTTTACCATGTGAGTTAATCACCTAAGTTACTAGGTACTACAGATAAGTGACTCATGCAGTAAACCACTGTTGGTAAAATGAGAAATTTTACCACAGCTTAGTAGCTACAATCCTAAGGGGCCCTTCTACTAAGCCATGGTATGGCTACCACGTGAGTGGCACACGCCAAATCGACCCTACCGCCAGGGGCAGTAGAAGATAATTTTCTATTTTCTACTATGGGGGGCATTCCCGGCGGTAATTGGCAGCGCTGCCTGATTACCACACGAGTAAATAGGTGGCGGTAAGGGCTCATGCAGTAAATAGCCGTGCGCTAATTTTAATGTAGTTCATGGCCATTTACTGCCCCATTTAAAAAAAAAGACCTTTTTCCTGGCCCAGCGCATGCTAATTTCTTGCGCTAAAACTAGCACAGGCCACTTTTTACCATGGCATAGTACAAGGGCCCCTAAATTTCCAATTTGTAAATTCCAAAGAATAGAAGCATTAAGTATATCTAATATAGTTATTTACATTTTTAGGAGAATTTTTATGTAACTTTTTCAGATATCTTGAAACATATATTTTTATTTGAGTTGAATCTTTTTATCGTAAGTTCAGATAAAAGGATGCAAGAGTATTTCAGATTTTACTGTAACTCTATTATTGTCTTAAGTAAAACTGTATGAAATATAGTCACATTAAGGTCATGCTTATTAATGAGTTAAAAGTTTTAGGATATGAATGCATGTTTTCATCTTTCATTCTGTTAACTTTATCGTCATTTTTTGGTATTTCTCAGAGAGTACTATTATCTTGAGAACCCTTCAGATTTCTGTCCTTACAGCACAGTAACTATTGATCCAATGGAGGTCAGTACTACAGGGTCATTTCAATTTTTTTATTGTGTCCAACTGGGATCAAAGGTCAAAGATTGAATTCTTTAAAAAAATCTTTAGCAAAAATGTTTTTTTTAAATACCTATATCTTTAAAATAGCCTCTAGATACCTGAAATTTACCTTCTTAAAATCTCGTTGTTTCTTTAAGTAGCACAGTGAGTACTTTTCCAGGTGAAATTTTAAACAATTCAAACACATGCAGCTTTTTTTTTTGTTACATTTGTACCCCGCGCTTTCCCACTCATGGCAGGCTCAATGCGGCTTACATATTATATACAGGTACTTATTCAAACTCATGCAGCTTTTCTTTTATATATACCTTTTTTCTGATTATTTCATGCGTCTTCAGTTGCAGAGTTAAAATATTGAAAAAAAAAGCACAGAAAAGCCATTTGTTCAGTTCCATGCAGCTACCACAGATTTACAAAAGACATTAAAATAGAAAATGATGTATCTTACATGCATATGTAAAATATTCTTCTTCATCATTTTTTTTCTCAATAGGTCTCTTTTTATAAAAATGTCTTATACAGCTGCCTTTTTAAAAATGACCTGATCATTGTGTTTAGCACTTAAAGAAATATAATGGCTCCCCAATAGTCTACTTTCACAAAAATAATGAACTCAACAAAAAGTAAACACCACATTCACTCAAGAACTATTTACAAGGGGGAAAGAAGTCTCATATTGTCACTGGGACATGATATTAATTATCAACACCAAATAAATAGGTGGATCCCACTCATGACTATTATAATCATCGACAAAAACACCCACCTACCTAAATCTGTGTATAGTAGCTTTTTGTATGATAAATTGATTTTATCTTTTCTTTCACTCTTCAAAATAAATCGTTATTAATACTCAAAAAAACAAAACAGAATGACTGGCAATTGGCACAAAACTTGCAAAACGCAGTGTCACTTATCTGCAAGCTCATTGGACCTCAACAGGCACCCGTTTCGCTGCTGCTTTTTCAAGGGATCTGAGCCAGTGGATACCTACGAAGAGATAATTAAGGTCTTTCGAGAATAAAAAACAGTGAACAAAAAAATCTCCAAAAAACCTGGCTGGTGCTTACATAGTGCTAACGTGCTCTGTGCTCCTGCCGTCGCCATTGTTTTTAATATGGGTGGCAGGAGCATAGAGCATGTTAGCACTATGTAAGCACCAACCAGGCTTTTTGGAAATTTTTTGTTTACTGTTGTGTATACAGAATGACTTTGACTACCTCTTCGCAGGTATCCACTGGCTCAGATCCCTTGAAAAAGCAGCAGCGGGGGTGCCTATCGGGTTTTTTTGAGCTTGCAGATAAGTGATACTGCATTTTGTAAGCTTTGTGCCAATTGCGAGTCATTCTGTTTTGTTTTGTTTTTAGTATTAATAACGATTTATTTTGAAGTGTGAAAGAAAAGATAACATCAATTTATCACATAAAAAGATACAATACACAGATTTAGGTAGGTGGGGGATTATAATAGTCACGGGTGGGATCCACCTATTTATTTGGTGTTGATAATTAATATCATGTCCCAGTGACAATATGAGACTTTTTTCCCCCTTATAAATAGTACTTGAGTGAACGTGGTGCCTATCATTGTGTTGGCATTGTTTCTAATTAGTTTAAGAATGTGTAAGTAAAGGGAGCACTATGCAAGCCATATTCCCCAGATTCTATACAGCGTGCCTAGAGATCGGTGCCAAAACTGGTGCAGATTCTATAGCAATGTACGAAATGTAACAAGCTAATGAGCGCTGATAACAGTACTTAACAAGCAATGATGAGCACTAATTGGCACTGATTAGAATTTAGGCGCACAAATCACTAAGGGCTCTCTTTACTAAGGTGCTCTAGTGTTTTTAGCACATGCACACAAAATTAGCACGCACTAACTGTGTAGGTGCCCATAGGAATATTGTGGGCGCCTACACAGTTAACGCGCTCAAATGGTTAATGTTCTAAAAGCACTAACGCACCTCTAGCGTGACTTAGTAAATGGGGCCCTAAGCATATTCTGTAATAATGTGCTCCTAACAAACACAGGCAAAAAGGGGCATGGTTATGGGCGGAGAAATGGGCATTTCATAGGCATTCTAAAATTTACACGCCTAGTTATAGAATATGGCCCACTGCACCTAAATCTACACACTGGGATGTATGCCACATTTTCATTGGTGTAAATGGATGCACGTAGATTTAGACACTGAAATATCAACTAAGTGCATTCTGTGATCCGTGCCTATAGAATACGCTTAGTCGGCACTGATTTCAGCTGCAAATTTTTAGTTGTCATATATAGAATCTCCCCCATTATGTATGGAGTGTCAGCCTGAGTTTTGCTAGTCAATTACTATATGATTAAATGGAGGCATGCTGTTCTTATAAATGTTACCAGAATACTGTGATGTTGGGTCTATCATTATTTACGCCCATCACTGGTCATTTCTAAATGTATTCTTTTAATTGTGTTTCATCTGTAAATGTCCATATGATAAAGAATCTTGTAAAGTGTCATTGACAAAGAAATGTATGTTTGATGTTAGAACATACATAAAATAGGCTCCTACAATGACATTTACTTACATTATTTATCATTTTCAATATATGAAGGCAGAAAAGTTCATGTGATTCATTGGCAATTCCTCAGTCAAGCAAAATAGGAAAAAAAATCAATAAAGAGGTTACAGGAGGAGTTCCATCCTGTGAACTTGATCATTTCTTTCAAAGATGAAGCACATGTACCTTTTATTCACAATATGAGCACATACATATTGTTGAAAGTGAACTGTGAAATAAAAGAGACTTCACTTGTCTTCTTTGAGGCGAGGTGTTCAGTATGCATGACTTGTTCAATGGCAAATGTCTTTCTTGCAGAAGACAAGACAAAGGAAAAAATAAATAAATAAGAAAAAAAAAAGGAGAAGAAAAAAATCAGTTAACTGATGGAAAAAATTTACAGAAATGTTCTTCCTTGACACTGTGCAGCTACTATAGTTGACTATCAGGCTTATTTTCAAAAGAGAAGGATGCCCATCTTTTGATGCAAATCGGAAGATGGGCGTCCTTCTCACAGGGTTGTCCAAATCGGTATAATCGAAAGCCGATTTTGGATGTCCCCAACTGATTTCCATCGCAGGGATGGCAAAAGTTCACGGGGGTGTGTCGGAGGCGTAGCAAAGGCGGGACTTGGGCATGCATAACACATGGATGTCCTCAACCCATAATGGAAAAAAAAGGGCGTCCCTGACAAAACGCTTGGACAACTTTACATTTTTCTTACAACCAAGGCACAAAAAGGTGCCCAAACTGACCAGATGACCACTGGAGAGAATCAAGGATGACCTCCCTTTACTCCCCCAGTGGTAACTAATCCCCTCCCACCCTCAAACAAAATCTTTAAAAATATTTTGTGCCAGCCTCAAATGCCATACTCAGGTCCATCACAGCAGTATGTGTCATGATCCCAGGCTTTAAACAAACAGTCACGAACTCTGGAACAATGTGAGCCCTTGGCCTACTGTCGTCGAGCGGTAGCAGGAGGCAAAACCCCCCAAGCAGGCCTGGACAGGATTCAGGGTGCACTTGGCTTGGCTGGAACCAAATGCTGGAACGGATTTGGCTTGGCTGGAACCGGATGCTGGGACGGACTTGGTTTGAATGGAACTGGATTCAGGATACTCAAGCAGGATTCAGGATTTTCAAACAAGCTTGGCAGGAACAGAAGCTGAAAGCAAACAGGGCAGAGACAAGCAGGAAGGGGACTGGAGCTGAAGACAACAGGGCAGACACAAGCAGGATACAAAGCTGACCTAAACAGACAAACAATAGAACTAAGGCTGAAGCTAAGGTAGAGGGGACTAGAACAAGCAAGACATACTAGGCAGGACACAAAGCTAACCCACACAGACAAACAACAGAACTAAGGCTGAAGCTAAGGTAGAGGGGACTAGAACAAGCAAGGTAGACTAGGCAGGACACAAAGCTGACCCACACAGACAAACAAAACAAAACATAGTTTTGGAACAGAACTATGGCTGAAGGCTGAACCTAGCACACATACAGACCGAGAAGAACAGAAGCAGAAGTGCACACAGGCACCCTAAACAAGGAATAAAGACAGAAGTGCCCACAGGCACACAGATTATGAACAAAGCAACAAGAAATCAAGGCAGAAGTGCCCACAGGCATACAGACTAGAACAAAGCAGAAGTGCTACACTGCACACGTACTAACCTGGAGACCTTTGGCATTGCAAAGGCACTGAATGAAAGTGCACCACTTCCTTATAAACAGGACAGAGGCAGGAAATACACACTGAACCCCAAAGTGAGGCTTGAAACACAGAGGAAGTGGAAACCCTACAGGACAGAGGCAGGAAATACACAGAACCCAAAGTGAGACTTGAAACACACAGGAAAGAAACAACCATGCAGACAGTAGCCAGCTCAGCAGCTGACCATTGGAAATAAGGTGAGTCAGAGAGGGATCAGTGACAGTATGCAGATCCGTAGAGCAGTTTTAGTGGGTGCAGTGCACTTCAGGCAGGCAGACCCAGGCCCATCCCACCCTACCTGTTACATTTGTGGAGGAAACAGCAAGCCCTCCAAAACCCAACACAAACTCACTGTACTCACATCTAGGTGCCCCCCTTCACCCGTAAGGGCTATGGTAGTGGTGCACAGTTGTGGGGGGTGGGGGAGGGTGGTGGGAGGGCTCAGCACACAAGGTAAGGGAGCTATGTTCCTGGGAGCAATTTATGAAGTCCACTGCAGTGCCCCCTAGGGTGCCCGGTTGCTGTCCTGGCATGTCAGAGGGACCAGTGCACTACGAATGCTGGCTCCTCCTATGACCAAAGGGCTTGCATTTGGTCGTTTCTGAGATGGGCGTCCTTGGTTTCTATTATGGCTGAAAATCAGAAACGACCAAGTCTAGGGACGACCATCTCTAAGGACAACCTAAATTTCAAGATTTGGGCGTCCCTGACTGTATTATCGAAATGAAAGATGGACGTCCATCTTGTTTCGATAATATGGGTTTCCCCGCCCCTCCATTGGGACGTTTTGCGAGGACGTCCTCAGGAAAACTTGTGCGTCCCTTTCGATTATGCCCCTCTGTGCAAGAAGTGCCCCTCTGTTTTCATTTACAGTAGCTGAACCATAATATTCAGAGGACAGTATTTTTCCCCCTAATTCAAATGTTGCTTTGGTGACCTTTACTGTAATCACTTTCTTCCATAAAATATAATAGGACAGGTGATAAAGGGGAAAATGAACTGGAAATGACAAGAATGTCATCGTTATGAAAATTCTTAAGCCACATTTTAATTTTTCTCTTTCTGTTCATTCAAAATGGGAAAAACAAACAAAAAAGTTCAGTAATCCAGCATCTCTGCTAAATACCCTAATGCAGTTGGGCATGCTTCATTCTCCAAAGTATTGGGAAAATTAAAGGGAAAAGATCAAAATGCCTACAAATCTACTGGATTGCATTGTTTTACAAACAGCATGGGGCCTATTTATTAAGCTGCATTAAGGTCTTTTGGTTACTAGTGGTTAATCACAAAAGTTAACCCATAGTAACTGCAAAACATTTGCAGGATCTGTTGGAGTGTTTCTGGCACTTAGGAGAAGGCAACCATGTTGCTAACGTTAGGCAAAGTGCTTTGTTGTGGGCATAACACACTATGATAAAGGGAATGGAACTCCTTTCTTATGAGGAAAGGGTAAAGAGGTTAGGGCTCTTCAGCTTGGAAAAGAGACGGATGAGGGGAGATATGATTGAGGTCTAAAAAATTCTGAGTGGTGTAGAACGAGTAGAAATAAATTGATTTTTTTTCCTCGTTCCAATAGTACAAAGTTTAGGGAACACTCAAGGAAGTTACATGGAAATACTTTTAAAACAAATAGGAGGAAATAGTTTTTCATTCAATGAATAGTTAAGCTCTGGAACTCTTTGGAGTATCTGGGTTTTAAAAAGGTTTGGACAAGTTCCTGGAGGAAAAGTTCATAGTCTGCTATTAAGACAGACATGGTGAAGCAACTGCTTGCCCTGGGAATGGTAGCATGGAGTGTTGCCACGATTTGGGTTTCTACCAGGTACTTGTGATACTGGGCTAGATGGATCTTTGGTCTGACCCAGTATGGCTACTCTTGTGTTCTTATAACACAGGACTTTAGTGTGGCAAGCCCAAAACTAACACTGTACCAAGAAGGGGCACCCCCACTATTTTTTAGTGCAGGTTGTGTGTTAATATTCGGATTAATGCTCAGTACCTGCTCCCAGATAATGCCTCCTGTTTAGGAGGCAGTAAGTGTGGCCCACGTTAACTCTGCTTTAGTCAGATAGCATGCGGTAAGTGCAGTGTGTTAACTGTTAAATGTCTTCCACGCCCGCTCTCTGAGTTTAACAGAAAGTAACAGACAAATTACTGGAAAGTGCAAACCCCTTAACAGGGTTGTGCACTAACCTGTTTCTGTATGTTAACTGCATGTTGAGTGCTTAATACACTTGAGTAGAAATGCCAGCCAGTGTTACTGGCCACATTAGCACTTAGCATGGAATACTGGCTTGTGTGTTAAGTGCAAGGCACAGTACTCCACATCCCCTGCGTGTGCTATCATCTAACCTAAAGAGGATGAATAAATAGGCTCCCATATGGTTAATCAAGGACTTTAATGTTGTGCACACTTCTAGGAAATATCATGTTCTATGGGGGGAAAAACATGCAATCAAAAAAATTGCAGAAAAAGCACTACTGGGCTTTTGTCCAATCCTTACATTTAGTCCCTGTAGGTAAGCAACCTGCAGCCCATTCAGCACAATATTTTGCTTGCATAAATTAGCCTTCCAGAAGGTTGAAGGATGCCTTTGGAGAAAGATGTGCTATTTAAGAACTGTATAAGTAACAAGAGCTGTGAGCTTTCTTTGGCATTGTTTTATATATTAGGAAATGTGTCAATATTTACTTAATGTAGAATGAAAACAAATAAGTTGAGTAGTAATGATTAAGCTGCTGGTATTGATCTTCTGCAAAAGAAACTCTTAGCTCTTCTATTGTTACTATTAAATTGCATACTTTTTCATGACTGGTATGTTTAATAGCAATGTTCTCTGAATATAACTAACTGGTAGTAGAGAAATGAAATGGGAGCTAGCAAGGTTCCACGCCCCCCTCCCTACCTCCCTCTCTCCCTCTCTCTCCTCCGAGTTCCAGCCCCCCTCCCCTCCGAATTCCATGCCCCCCTTCATCCCTCCCTCCCTCTGTCTCCTCCAAGTTCCAGGCATCCCTCCCCTTCGAGTTCCAGAACTGCCCCCCCTCCTTGAGTTCCAGGACCGCCATCTCCCCCTCAAGTTCCAGGACCCCCTGCCCCTCCCCTTCGAGTTCGAGGATGCCCCTCCCCTTTGAGTTCCAGCACGCCCCCCTTCCCCTCCCTTTTGAGTTCCAGGACGCCCCTCCCCTCCCCGGGACACCCTTCCCCTCCGAGTTCCAGACCCCCGTGCCTCCCTCCCTCTCTCTGTCTCCCCTCCGAGTGCAAGCACGAGCTGTCCTCTGACAGCCCCTCACCTTCCAGCGTGCCGGCTGTAATTTAAAAATTGTTGCCTTGGGGTCCGGCGTCCGCAGTGAAGGCGAGCGGCCCTTCAGCCTGCCTTCCCATCTGTCTCAGCTCTGCCTCTGGTCCCGCCCTCATTTCCTGTTTCCGGAAGGGCGGGACCAGAGGCAGAGCTGAGACAGATGGGAAGGCAGGTTGAAGCGCCGCTTGCCTTCACTATGGACGCCAGACCCCGAGGTAAGAATGTTTAAATTACAGCCGGCACACAGGAAGGCGAGGGGCTGCCGCAAGACAGGTCATGCTTGCAGTCGGAGGTGAGACAGAGAGAGGGAGGGAGGCGCGGGGGCGTGGATCTCGGAGCAGAGGGGGGCGTTGAACTCGGAGGGAGGGAGGGGGGGCTGTAACTTGAAGGGAAGGGGGGCCTGTAACTCGGAGGGGAGGAGAGGGAGGGGGCATGGAACTCAGAGGGAGGGGGCTGGAACTCGGAGGAGAGGGGGGCCTTGAACTCGGAGGGAGGACGGGGGGAAGGGAGGGGGCAATTGTGTACTCACCTTGAACGTTGTGTGGCTGGCTGATGCTGGCTTCCCTTCCCTCTCACTTCCCATTGGTCCGCCCTCTGACGCCATCGGCAGGGTGGACCAATGGGAAGTGTGTTACGAACCCAGGCATCCAGACGGAGGTGCAAATTATTATATAGGATATTTAAACAAGAGTTCCCAGTTAGATGGGATATTTTAACAAACGGCAATAAAAAGTGGCCTTAGTGCGCCCTTACATGGGTCTTTCCCGCACGCTAAAGCCGTTTTTCTGCTGAGATAAAATAGCCAAATTCCCTATATTTTTTTAGTAATGGCCTCATGTTGATTTTCTCATTAGCGCATGGCCACCAAAACACATTAGCACATGAGCCCTTACCACCACCCATTTCTTAGGAGGTGAGGTTCACACACTAATCATGTGTAAATTGGTTAGTGAATGGTAATATAACTGCGCTAACCGATTAGCGCAGAACTCGCCCACTCTCCACCCCCAGACATGCCCCCTGTGCCAAAAATTAATTTTTATTTTCTAGTGCATGGGTAATGTGCACACATCCTAAAGTTACCATGGGACGCCTCAGCGCACCCCATGGGACGCCATTTAAATACTTACTTCAGCTTTGTAAAAGGGCCCCTTATTATCAATTAATATTTTTACCATTATTATGTATGTTTTTGCAATAAACACCATAAACTCTTTCATGGCAAGAGACTTGCTTTTCAGGCCAAGAATTATTTTATTGTTTGTGAAGAACTTACTATACCACCTTTTGTAATTGTTATATCAAGGTAGTTTATAGTCTAAAACTTAGGCAGTAAAGTGAAGGAAAATGGGACAGATGTGAAATTAACAATGACAAGTAGGCAGATAGGTAGGTGTGCCATCCAAACTCACAAATCACAACCAACCCACTAAACTACTGGAAATACCTGATTGAAAAGTTACAGTGGGAGAGGATAGGCCAGTATGAGGATTATTTCTTTAATAGCTGAAAGTGTGGGGTGGCAGATTTGATTCATAGACAGTTACCATTTGAACTTGAGCAAAGGTAGGAGACTTGATGGGCCATGTTTACTAAGACATGCTAGCATTTTTAGCACACACTAAAATTTAACGTGTGCTAACGCTAGAGACACTCATATATTCCTATGGGTGTCTCTAGCATTAGCGCATGCTAAAAACGCTAGTGCGCCTACAGCACAGCTTAGTAAACAGGTCCCTATGTCAGTTAATATTTTATCTGGGTATTTTGAAAGCTCAAGAAAACTTTTATATTTATTTTTTTACCCCGCGCTTTCCCACTCATGGCAGGCTCAATGCGGCTTACATGGTGCAATGGAGGGTTAAGTGACTTGCCCAGAGTCACAAAGAGCAGCCTATGCCTGAAGTGGGAATCAAACTCAGTTCCCCAGGACCAAAGTCCACCACCCTAACCACTAGGCCACTCTAACTTAATGGTCTTTATTTGTTACTGTGACTTCTCAAGAACCAACCCTGTATTTCTTATGTGATTTGAAAGCCAGAACTGATCGTGTGTTGTGGTTACAGTGGGGCACCTTTAGTATGCACACCATTAAAGTGCCTGATCGCTTTATAAGCAGTAATAACCTGCCTCCGCAAATCATAAAATTAATGTACAGTACTCGATAATACACAGTAGGCTGTACCGGAAATGACCTGGCGGTAGCTACAACAAGCTTCCTTTCCGGGTCAAGTGTGACAGAGGTGAGACATATTTCTGTCTACTTTCTGCTTTATACAGAATATTTTTGGATTTAGAGAAGTGTAAGTACTGCTACTCAGTTGATGAAAAATTATTGGCTTTGGTTGGAATAATCAAAGGAGAGTTGCAAGCTAAAATAGCGAAGGACCTCAAAATTTCAGAATCAACTCTCAGAGGTTGGCTTGGAAATGAAGCAAAGCTACGTGACTTCATTAAAAATATTGAAACTTTACAAGGACTCGAATGAAAGAGTGTGTGTTATGCAGCCAAACCTGAGCTTGACAAAGCACTGCGCACGTGGGTTGCACATGAGCAAGGTAAAGGAACACCCCTTAATGGCCCGATACTCCAAGCACAAGCTGAAAATTTTAAAGTTGGAGGCTATACAGAAGAGCAAGTGTTTCCATATCATCAAGCTGATCAATCCATAGACTGGTGGGTTGTGTCCATCTACCAGCAGGTGGAGATAGAGAGCAAACTTTTGCCTCCCTATATGTGGTCATGTGCTGCCGGAAACTCCCCAGTATGTTCTCTATCTCAGCAGGTGGTGGTCACACATCAGCAGCAGCTCTGGCTAGGCCTCCAAGCCTAATTTTTAGGTTTTGTTGAGTGCCTGGGGTTGAGGGCTCTTTTGAGCAAGTGCAAACCTGGTGGTGCCAGGTCCCTCCTTTTCTCCCCCCTCCCGCTGGCTCCGTTAAAAAAAAAAAAAAAAAAAATTTGAACGGCCTTAAAGGCGTTTATTTCGACGTTTATTTAAGCGTCTATTGCAGCTACTCACTGAGACACCAGGTCGTTACGACTCGGAGCGGACAGCAGGTAATTTTTACCTTTTTATAGCGGGCGGGGGTTCCCCGATTCTTCTCCTCGTGGCACATGGCGTCGGAGGGCGAGGGCGCAAAGGGTCGCTCCCCGGGTCGCTCGAGCGCTTCTAGAGGGGATGCGGGGGTCTTCAAGCCGGATTCGCCCTTGGTGGGTGATAGTTTCGCGACCGATGCATGTCCCGGTCCTTCCTCCGGCGTGGCGGTTTTTCCCGCCATAAACGCCCATCCCCCGCTCCTCGCCTCCGCCATCTTGGCCGGCCACGCGGCTCGGACAGCTTCTTCTTGGGCCGCCCTTGAGGTTGGAGACATTAATGCCATGAACGCCCTTCATTTGGGCGACGGCACAGAAGCGGCTAAAGTTAAGAGCCGTTCTTCCCGCGCGGCTCCTTCGCGGAGTTTCGCGCCGGACGCCATTTTGGATGCGCAGCATGTCTCTCCCCCGCTGTTGCGAGCGCCGGTTGAGAGAGCGCCTAGGGCTGTTGCCCAGGCTGCGGAAGTGCACAGTCTGGGGGGTTTCTCCCCCGAGTTTGTTTTGCTGCTGCATCGGGCCTTCCTCATGCACAACGCTGCCCCCGCTCCCTCCTCTGGTAAAGAGGTTGAGGTTCCCAGAGGTAAACGCCCTCGGGTTGATTCCCAGGCCTTGGAGGAATTTGTCTCCTCCGATGTAGATGAGGGCAGCGTGTCTGGGGTCTCCCAACGGTCCTTTGCGGATTCCTTGGAGGAGACGGATCCCCGCTCGGATGGAGCGGATGACCCCTCTGCAGCGCGGCTTTTTCACCCGGAGGATTTGCCCAACCTGTTGTTACAGGCCATGGACACTTTGAAGATTTCCTCTCCGGAGGACGTCTCTCCCTCAGCCCCTGTTGGCTCTGCCATTATGCTGGGGACGAAGCGCCTGCCTAGAACCTTCCACGTGCATGATGCCATGCACACCTTAATTTCGGCTCAATGGGATGTCCCAGAAGCGAGCCTTAAAGTGGCTAGGGCTATGTCCCGCCTCTATCCTTTGGCTGTGAGTGAACGTGAGGCCTATCTGTGGCCTACCGTGGATTCTTTAATCACTGCGGTGACTAAGAAAACGGCTTTGCCGGTGGAAGGTGGCACGGCCCTAAAGGACGCCCAAGACAGGAGATTGGAGGCGGCCTTAAGGTCGTCCTTTGAGGCGGCTGCTTTAAGTTTGCAGGCCTCAGTTTGCGGCTCCTATGTGGCCAGGGCGTGCCTGACTATGGTGCAGCGGGCTTTCCCCTCGGATCATTCCTTGAGGGATGATTGGCCAGCCCTGGAATCGGGCCTGGCCTATTTGGCAGATTTGCTGTATGATGTCTTGAGAGCCTCAGCTAAAGGCATGGCTCAGACTGTCTCTGCGCGGCGGTGGCTTTGGCTGAAACATTGGTCTGCTGACCACGCCTCAAAATCCCGCCTGGCTAGATTGCCTTTTAAAGGCAAGCTGCTCTTTGGGGTCGAGCTGGACAAAATCGTGACTGATCTCGGCACGTCTAAGGGCAAGAAGTTACCGGAGGTCAGGGCTCGGGCTAGTGCTCGTCCCGGTACCTCCAGAGGACGGTTTCAGGAAGCCCGTCGGTACCGCCCGGGCAGGTCGGGTGCTTCTGCCCCCTCTTCCTTTAAGAGGAAGTTCTCCCCCAAGCAGCATTCCTTTCGCAGAGACCGCCGTCCCGGAGGTGCTCCCTCCGGTCCTCCCCCAGGGTCTCGTACCCAATGACGGGGTATTGGTCCACGCCCCAGTGCAGATTGGAGGACGGCTGTCCTCGTTTCTGGGCGAGTGGACCACAATAACTTCAGACGCTTGGGTGCTGGAAGTCATCAAAGACGGCTACAAGCTAGAGTTCTGCCGACCCTTAAGAGACGGGTTTGTACTCTCTCCCTGCAAGTCTCCGGTCAAAGCTGTGGCAGTGCAGCAGACTTTGGACAATCTGATCCGCCTGGGTGCGGTCGTTCCGGTGCCAGAAAGTCAGCTTGGCAAGGGGCGTTACTCCATTTACTTTGTGGTACCAAAGAAAGGAGGTTCTGTCCGGCCTATCCTCGACCTCAAAGGGGTCAATCGGGCCTTGAAAGTGCGGCACTTTCGCATGGAGACTCTCCGCTCTGTTATAGCGGCAGTGAAGGCAGGGGAGTACCTGGCATCCTTGGACATCAAGGAAGCGTACCTGCATATTCCCATCTGGCCTCCTCATCAACGCTTTCTGCGTTTTGCAGTCCTGGGCCGACACTTCCAGTTCAGAGCCCTCCCGTTCGGGTTGGCTACTGCTCCGCGGACCTTTTCCAAGGTAATGGTGGTCATAGCGGCCTTCCTGCGAAAGGAAGGAGTACAAGTCCATCCTTATCTGGACGACTGGTTGATCCGAGCCCCCTCTTATGCAGAGTGCGGCAGAGCTGTGGACCGGGTAGTTGCTCTTTTGAGCTCCCTGGGATGGATCATCAACTGGGAGAAGAGCCAGCTGCGCCCGACTCAGTCCCTGGAGTATCTGGGAGTTCGATTCGACACCCAAGTGGGCAGAGTGTTCCTGCCAGACAATCGGATTGTCAAGCTTCAGGCTCAGGTGGACCAGTTCCTAGTAGCCTCTCCTCTTCGGGCTTGGGACTATGTGCAGCTGTTGGGCTCTATGACGGCCACGATGGAAGTAGTGCCCTGGGCCAGGGCTCATATGAGACCACTACAACACTCTCTGCTGCAGCGCTGGACTCCGATGTCGGAGGATTATGCGGTGCGTCTTCCCTTGGATCCAGCAGTGCGCAAGGCGCTGAGCTGGTGGATGCAGACAGACAAGTTGTCTGCGGGAATGCCTCTGGTGTCCCCAGAGTGGATTGTCGTCACGACGGACGCCTCGTTATCGGGCTGGGGAGCCCACTGCTTGGGAAGGACAGCGCAGGGGCTCTGGTCTCCTGCAGAGGCAAAGTGGTCTATCAACCTCCTGGAACTCAGGGCCATTCGGTTGGCGCTTTTGGAGTTCATCCCGGTACTGGTGCTGAAGCCTGTACGGGTCCTGTCGGACAATGCCACGGCTGTGGCCTATGTCAACCGCCAGGGAGGTACCAAGAGCGCCCCTCTAGCCAAGGAAGCTATGAGTCTATGCCAGTGGGCGGAAGCGAACCTGGAACAGCTGTCAGCGGCCCACATTGCCGGAGTCATGAATGTCAAGGCGGACTTTCTCAGTCGCCATACCTTGGAGCCCGGAGAGTGGCAGCTATCTGCTCAGGCGTTCTTGGACATCACGAAGCGCTGGGGCCAGCCGAGCCTAGATCTGATGGCGTCATCGGCCAATTGCCAAGTGCCGCGCTTCTTCAGCAGAGGACGGGACCCTCGATCCCTGGGAGTAGATGCTCTTCTCCAACAATGGCCGACACAAGAGCTTCTCTATGTGTTCCCGCCCTGGCCCATGTTGGGCAGGGTACTAGACCGGGTGGCAAAGCATCCCGGCAGGATAATCCTGGTGGGTCCGGATTGGCCCAGGCGTCCCTGGTATGCGGACTTGATCAGGCTCTCAGTCGACGATCCTCTGCGGCTGCCAGTGGAGCAGGGCCTGTTACATCAGGGTCCCGTGGTGATGGAGGATCCCTCCCCCTTTGGTCTTACGGCCTGGCTATTGAGCGGCAGCGTCTGAGGAAGAAGGGCTTCTCAGACAAGGTCATCGCCACTATGCTGAGAGCGAGGAAACGCTCTACTTCTACTGCTTACGCCAGGGTTTGGCGTATCTTTGCAGCGTGGTGTGAAGCAGGCTCTCTTTCTCCTTTCACTGCTCCAATTTCTTCAGTGTTGGCGTTCCTGCAAGAAGGTCTGGACAAAGGCCTGTCGCTCAGTTCCCTTAAGGTCCAGGTAGCGGCTCTGGCTTGCTTCAGGGGCCGCCTGAAGGGTGTTTCCCTGGCTTCGCAGCCAGCTGTGGTGCGCTTTCTCAAGGGAGTTAATCACCTGCGCCCTCCTCTGCACTCAGTGGTGCCTGCGTGGAATCTCAACCTGGTGCTGAGAGCATTGCAGAAGCCGCCGTTTGAACCCTTGTCAAGGGCATCTCTGAAAGACCTGACGTTGAAAGCAGTCTTTTTGGTGGCTATCACTTCAGCCAGAAGAGTTTCCGAGCTCCAGGCGCTCTCATGTCGAGAGCCTTTTCTACAGTTCACTGAGGCAGGAGTGACTATTCGCACAGTGCCTTCCTTCCTGCCCAAGATTGTTTCTCGCTTCCATGTGAATCAGCAGCTATGTCTCCCTTCCTTTCGTAGGGAGGACTACCCAGAGGAGTACTCTGCTCTTAAATATCTGGATGTGAGACGAGTCATCATCAGATACTTGGAAGTGACCAATGATTTCCGGAAATCGGATCATCTGTTTGTCCTGTATTCAGGTCCTCGTAGGGGTCTGCAGGCTGCTAAGCCTACAGTGGCAAGATGGGTCAAGGAAGCCATTGCAGCGGCTTATGTGGCCGCGGGGAAGGTGCCGCCTATCCAGCTGAAGGCTCACTCTACAAGAGCTCAGGCGGCCTCGATGGCAGAGGCCGGTTCCGTCTCCTTGGAAGAGATATGCAAGGCGGCAACTTGGGCTTCGGCCCATACATTCTCCAAGCATTACCGCTTGACTGTGGCTGCTCGGGCGGAGGCCCGGTTTGGAGCTTCAGTGTTGCGGTCAGGGATTTCTATGTCCCGCCCTGGGTGAGTACTGCTTCGGTACATCCCACCAGTCTATGGATTGATCAGCTTGATGATATGGAAGGTAAAATTATGTATAATCATACCTGATAATTTTCTTTCCATTAATCATAGCTGATCAATCCATAGCCCCTCCCAGATATCTGTATTGTTTTTATTCTGGTTGCATTTCGGGTTCAAGTTTAGTCTTCAGTTACTTCAGAAAGACTTCGTGTTCAAGTTTTTTTCACTTGGATTCTTCAAGAGTTAAGACGAGTTTGTGTTACAGTGAGCTGCTGCATTCCTCTCCCCTCCGTTTTACGGGGCTGGATTGAGACTTAAAATTCTGCCGGCACTCCCTCCCGCTTCGTGCGGCTGTAGGGCAGTTTTGTACCCCTCCCGCTTCGGCGGTGTTAGGGTCAGTCAGCTCCTCCCGCGGTTGCGGTTGCAGGATAAGCCAGATCCCCCCGCATCGGCGGGTGTGGTGTCCCTCCCCCGCTCCGCGGGGATGAGCTGGACGGATTCCCCTCCCCCACTTGTGTGGGGATGAGCTGGGTTAATTCCCCTCCCCCGTTTCGGCGGTGGTGAGCTGGGCAGAGTGTCCCTTCGTGGGTGTAATTCTCTAAGTGCTGAGTCCTGCGGATGGAGCTTTGATATCGACATACTGAGGAGTTTCCGGCAGCACATGACCACATATAGGGAGGCAAAAGTTTGCTCTCTATCTCCACCTGCTGGTAGATGGACACAACCCACCAGTCTATGGATTGATCAGCTATGATTAATGGAAAGAAAATTATCAGGTATGATTATACATAATTTTACCATAATTGTGATGAAATGGCCTTGTTCACAAAGTTGTTACCAGATAAAAGTTTGGCATTTAACTGTAAGCCTAGTGGCCTAGTGGTTAGAGTGGTGGACTGTGGTCCTGGGGAACTGGGTTTGATTCCCACTGCAGGCACAGGCAGCTCCATGTGACTCTGGGCAAGTCACTTAACCCTCCATTGCCCCAAGTACAAATAAGTACCTGTATATAATATGTAAGCTGCATTGAGCCTGCCATGAGTGGGAAAGCACAGGGTACAAATGTCTAGAGTTTTTTAAGTATTTGCTCTTTACAGCCAGCCAACTAAATCTACCAGTTTCGGACACCCTAAAAATCCTCGGAGTCACCATTGATCGACACTTAACACTTGAGAACCATGCAAATAACATAACTAAAAAGATGTTTCATTCAATGTGGAAACTAAAAAGAGTTAGACCATTTTTTCCAAGAACGGTCTTCCGCAATCTGGTACAATCACTGGTACTCAGTCATCTGGACTATTGTAACTCACTCTACGCTGGCTGTAAAGAGCAAGTACTTAAAAAACTCCAGACAGTCCAGAATACGGCAGCCAGACTAATATTTGGCACACCAAAATACGAAAGTGCGAAACCCCTACGAGAAAAACTACACTGGCTCCCACTAAAAGAACGCATCACGTTCAAACTTTGCACCCTAGTCCATAAAATCATCCATGGTAACGCCCCAGCCTACATGTCAGACCTAATAGAACTCAAAACAAAAAAACAGCACCACGGGCCTTTAAAATGGAACAAAGTTCTTTAATGAATGAGCCTTGACCCGACACGGGCCGTGTTTCGGTGACTAGCACCTGCGTCAGGGGTCACAGTGATGACGTGGAAAACTTGGGGAATAACTCGAATATTTTCATCTACAATATTCCTTACCCCACGTCTCATGTAGTAAAAGCTACAAAGCACCAAGGCACTTTCACTTTTAAAGGCCCGTGGTGCTGTTTTTTTGTTTGGACTTTAGTTTGTACTTTGTTCCCTCTCTTTTGTTAGACCTAATAGAACTACCACCCAGGAACGCAAAAAACCTTCCCGCACACCCCTTAATCTTCATCCTCCCAAGTGTAAGGGTCTGAAATACAAATCAATGCATGCATCTACCTTTTCCTATACGAGCACGCAGCTCTGGAACGCGCTGCCACGTAACCTGAAAATGGTCTATAAATTGACCAATTTCCGCAAACTATTGAAAACTTATCTCTTCGACAAGATATATCATAAAGATCAACATGTGTAACTGCATAATCTTTAAAACTTCTAGAACTGTCTTATGCCTTTTGCTTTAACACCATCATGTATTTCACTACCATGTAACACAAAACCCTCTGTAAACTAAATGTATATTCACTTCTATTTCCAGTATCCATGATGAATTGTAAGCCACATTGAGCCTGCAAAAAGGTGGGATAATGTGGGATACAAATGCAATAAAATAAAATAAAATAAATTAAAAAAAAAAATAAATAATAATTTGTACCTCAGGTTCTCTGGCTGGCTGGGTTCGTAACATTCTGACGTCAGCTCACCTCCAGCATTTCCTTCCCTCTCAGTGTCCCGTCCCACCCTTGCATAAAAACGAAATGACATCAGAGGAGGGCAGGACACTGAGAGGGAAGGCAACGGAACGCTGGAGGCGACGCGAGCCCTGCCTGCCGCCGCTGCAACCTCAGGTAAGATGGATGGCTTACAGGCAGGGCGGCAGGAAGGACAGAGTCACTGGCCATGGAGTGGAGGGGAGAATCGCTGGACATGGATGGGATGGGAGGGCAGGGCACAGGAGAATCGCTGGACATGGATGGGAGGGGAGGGGAGGGGAGGAAAGAATGGCTGGACATGGAGGGGAGGGCAGGGGAGAGAGGAGAAGCAGAGGGACACTCCAACATACTGTACATCAATCGCTGGACATGGATGGGAGGGCAGGGCAAAGGAGAATCTGTGCACATGGATGGAATGGGAGGGCAGGGCAAAAGCGAATCGCTGGATATCGATGGGATGGGAGGTGAGAGGAAAATTGCGGGACACAGAGGGGAGGGGCGGGCAGCACATAGGAGAATCGGTGGATATGGATGGGAGGCGACGGGAGAATCACGATTCTCTTAAAAACATAATTGCCATTAGATGATAGCCTTCCTAGCGCCCGTTTCATTTTTTTGAGAAACGGGCCTTTTTTGCTTGTATGAAAATAAAAGATTGTGCCACTCTGTTTTCTGCACTAATAAAACTGGCAGTCACAAGCTATCTCCATAGCTGATTGGACGATTTGAAAACCCACGCTGCTTAAATCAAAATTGCCTGTAATTTATAAATGCAGCAAAAATGCATGGATGACCACTGCTTTGTTCATTGAATGGTTTTCACCAGTCTTTTGTTCCATCTGTTCGAAAGCATTTGCGTTCAAAGAAGCTTAGGGAAAAGGCATTCCTTTTGCTGGATAATTGCCCTGCACATCCCCCAGTGGATTCTCTGATCTCAAGGGATTAGAAAATCCAAGTTCTCTACCTTCCCTTGAACACCACATCTGAAATGCAACCACTAGACCAGGGCATAATTAAGAACTTCAAACACAATTACAGACAAGAGGTAATTTCAGCCCTTGTTTCATCTGAAAATCCTAACATTCAGAATTTCTGAAAAAGTTGAATCTGAAAGAAATTATTTACATGGTTAAGACGGTGTGGGATGATGTAAAACAAGCATCCATTGAAAACTGTTGGATGAGAGGCCTGGATGATGCCTTTGCTGAAAGCAATTCTTCCAGTGAGTCAGACTTTGAAGGCGTCACTGAAACAGATTTCATCGAGACCTTTAACCAGACAAACAAGCAAAAAGCAGCCTATATCTACAATATGTTAAAGGACATTGATATAGAAACATCTGCAGAAATGATTAGTGACTGGTTGGAGTGGGATAAAAATAATGATGCTGGTGTTCCTCATACAGAATTTCTGTCAGAGGAGGACATTATACAGGCTGTTCCCAGAGAACAGCCAAAGTGACAACATGGATGATGAAGATGATGATGTGCCCGACTATGAAAATTACGCCTGCTGAAGCAATTGCTGCTCTTGATAAAGTTATCAGATTTATGGAGGAACATGTGGCTGAACCTTAAGAAATCATGCATCTTAGGCGAATGACTGAGTTTGCAAGGAAAAAAAAGTATCAATAACCTAAAACAACTAAAGATTACTGACTTTAAAAAATGAGCAATGGCTGTACAACACATTGTAGGTACTTATTTTGTGTTTTCTTTTGTAGATGATTGTTGCAGAAATACTGTAAATACACAGAGTGGTGTAATAAAATTTTTCACACTTTGTCTTTGATGCTGTAGTATTTCTTTATTGTTCCAGTATTAAGCGTACTGATAGTACAGGGTTACATAGCCATGCCTCCCAAACACCGCATACTAACGGTGCTCCACTGTACCTCTGTAGTGAGGGGCATCTTCCATTTTAGCTGGGGAGTGTCCATAAAACAGTTCTGGAGTAGGTTTTTTGGTGCCTGGGGCAAGAAGCATGAAACACACCCTCAAAACTGTTTTTATTTAATTACTTATCTCGCTATATAAAACACACCTCCAACGTTCTAATGAAGCCGGAACTTAAGCCTGAAACCGGAAGCTGTAGTTGTGTAGATCACTTTTTCACCATGAGTGTCTGCCCCACCCTCACGTCCAATGTGATGACGTCAAGGACAGAGCAATGACACTCACCGAATCCCATCGCTCACCCTATTTCACACGTTGGAGGTGCATTTTAGACAGGGAGATGACGTCCCATTGGAACGTTGCAGACGCAGTATCTGACCTTCGCAACGCCCCCCCCCCAAAGTCGCTGCCTCACACCGCTACACCCCCTCCCCAAGGTCGCTGCAGCGACTGCTCAACCCTCCACCACAGGTCGCTGCCGCTCCCCCCTCCATCCGACATCAGCTGCGGGGACAGAGCACAGGGCCGGAGGCGGACCTTTACACAGAAACAGAACCGTCGAGGGGCGGAGTAGCCGAGGCACTGCCCACCCCTGTGAAAAATGCGCAGGTGTCAGCTCTGACACAACTTCTCTCCCTCAGAAGCTCCCGCCTGCCATGCCGAAAACAGGAAGTCACCTCAGAGGAGAGCACTGCGTTCTGGACAGCGAACAATTGAAAAAAATAACATCAGAGAAGGGCGGAATTCCCGGCAGACAATACGAGCCTCTCAACTACCTCCTCCGATGTGGGTGAAAAGCTCGCCAGCAAGAACCACCTCAGCTTCAACTCAGAAGCTGCGTGTGGAGGAAGGGAGACCCTGAAACTGGGAGGGAGGGAGGGAGGGAGACAGACCCAGAAACTGGGAGGGAGGGAGACCCTGAAACTGGGAGGGATGGAGGGGCCCCTGGCACACACACTCTCTCTCTCTCTCTCTCTCCCACACACACACACACACACACACACACACACACACACACACACTCGCACCCAGACTCACTCTCTCTGTCACAGACACACACTCGCACATTCACTCACTCACAAAGTCACTCTCACACACACACTCTCAAACATACACAATCCGAGGAAAACCTTGCTAGTACCCATTTCATTTGTTTCAGAAACGGGTCTTCTTTACTAGTACTTTTTATAAAATAAAGAAACCTATGGGGGATGGCAGGAAGGCCAGAGAGTTGGAATGCACACTTGGAGTAAATACAACAGCAGCATCTGTGGGTTTTGGGATCTGACCCTGACCTCACTAGTTATAGACCCCTCCAAATTCTGACTCTGCCATAAAGTAAATCTATCTATCTAATGCAGAGCTGGGAAGGAAGGTATTTGCACTGAGGCAACTGCCAAGGGTCCTCTATGTTTTTGAAGTTCTTGTACTATTTTGATAGCTTTGCTCAGTGCAACTGGCCAGAGAACTTAGTCACACATAATATTTTAACCTTCCTATCTTTCTTCCATTGGCAGTAGGCATAGGAAAGCAATGCTCTTAAACCTTGGCTGCCTTCATGACATGGAAAAAACAGTAAAGTGGAAAGATGGGGAGAAATAACACCTGTGGGGAAGAGAAAGAAAAAAGCACAAGCAAGAGGGAGGGAGGGAGGGGAAAAGAGAAATAGAATACCAATATGGGGAGAGGAAAAGGCATAAAAGCAGGGATAATTTGAAAAGGAGGGGCACTGCTGGTGCTTTTCTCTCTTCTCTACTTCTCCTTAAAACATATACTTTAGTGCGTTCCTCATTCTCCTTTCTACCCATTCATATTTCTTTTGTGCACAATCTCTCTTCCCACCTCCCCACCCCCCACTGTGATTGGGCACACAAACTACTACTACCAGTGGCGTACCAAGGGGGGGGGGGGCAGTGGGGGCGGTCCGCCCCGGGTGCACGCCTCTGAGGGGGTGCCGCGCACCTGTTGACTCCGAGTCCGCTCGTTCCCTCCCTGCTGCTCCCTCTGCGCGGAACAGGTTACTTCCTGTTCCGGGGCAGAGGGAGCAGCAACCAGGGAACGACCGGACTCAGAGCCAACAGGCGCGCGGCCAGCCTAGGAACGCCACTGACTACTACTAAACATTTCTGTAGTGCTACTAGATGTACACAGTGCTAATCCTGTCTCTGCAGAGAACATTCCTTTTCTGGTAGCAGCTGCAGGGAATAAAAGGGAGGGGAGTTGGCACAGAAGTACATGGAAGAAATATCTGCTCCCTGATCTTCCCCTCCCCTCATCTTCAGCTCTCCCTCTCTTTTCCTGACCTCCAGAGAACAGGAGGGAAAGACATGGGGCTAGAGCAAGCAAAGCACAGCAAAGAAGGTTTGTTCTGTTCCCTAGTTCATTTCCTTCTCTTCTGTAATTTTCAGGAGCTGCTGCTAAAGCAAACAAACAAACAGTGGTTTGGCTTTGGTGCTCAATTTATTAACATGATACACATATTATCCCCTGAATTCTATAAAATTCGCTAAAAATTGTGCATTCAATTTAAATGAATAATGAGCTAATTAGCGCCAATAATTGGCATGTTAAGCAATTATTGGCAGTAATTAGATTTAATTAAAATATATACACATAAATACATTCAACGTGAAGGTTCAAAAAGGGGGTGTGGGTCTTATGTGGAATTGAGGCATTCCTAAAATTTACATGGGTAGTTATAGAATAATGGAAATATTCATCTAATGTAGGCATGAATATTTGCACCACGTTTCAGTTGGTGCAAATGGTCATTCCTAAAGTTAGGTGCGATTCCTGGGCGTAAGTGCTTATTCTATAAACCATACCTAACTTTAAGCGCGATTTATAGAGTAACGCTTTTTTGGCAACAATTCTTTTGGTATCATATATATAGAATTCACCCCTATATACATATCCTACAGTCCTAATTTTGGTCAATTCACAGCGTTCAGCCTTCTTTACTCTATGAAGAGGGACCCAGCAAGGCTGCCCTCTCCCTCCCCTATTCTTCAACCTGGCTTTGGAACCTCTGGCTATTGACATTAGACATCATTCCTCAATAGTGGGTATTAAGACTAAATTATAGGAAACAAAAGTTTCATTGTATGCCAATGATATGGTTATATATTTCTCTGATGTCAAACAATTGATCCTGTATTTGATGAACTTGATCTCATTTTCAAGATATCTGGATACAAGGAAAACTGGGAGCAGTCAGATATCTTGCCTCTCAATATATTTTGTACTAAATCTGATTATGCTCAATTTCCATTTTGATGGGCATCATCTGGAGTCAAATTCCTTGGTATTCAGTTCTATACTGATTTTGATGCCACTCTTTCTGCCAACTGTGACAGAATAATTAAGATCATAGACGATCTTATTCAACACTGGTCTCCACCATATCTCACATGATGGGGTTATCTTGAGACTATCAAAATGATGCTTAATCTCATTGTTAACTATATATCCATGCTTTCTGAGAAATTCTGAGAGAAGGGGTCATTTCTCTTGGTGAGTGAACATTATTTTGCTCTGTGCTTTGGTAACTTAAAGATAGGGTTTTAAAAGAGGAATTGTAGGTTATTGATAAACATTAATTAAAAAATAAAAAGCAAACCATTAATTAGTCTCCATACCCTTTCCCCATAGTTTTAAAACTTGAACTTTCCTCCACAGCATTAACAGACAGCCCCTGGAAGGCACAGCAGGGACTAGTTCAGTTTTAGGGAAAAAAAAAAAAAGAGAGAAGCAAGCATTATTAACTAGTTTCCATAGTGTACAACCCTTTTCCCCATAGTTTTAAACTGTAATTTTCTCTAGAGGTAGAAACTTATTAGCCAAGAACATTAAAAAGGATAGTAGCTGGGCTAAAAGAAAGTTATTTTCTGTTCTTTGGCAGCTGGAGAGATAGGACTATTACTGACAGTGGTGGCCTTACCATTAGGCCACCTGAGGCAAGGGCCAAACCAGTACTGCAGCAGGACATGTTTATCCACTCCTACCCTAGCTGAGATAATATTTAACTATCTCTCTGACTTCATGTGCAACTTTCTTTAAATTAGTCATTAAATTAGTCACCTTACTTTCTAACTCTTTTTACTGTCTTACCTATATGTTCCATCTTTGCTTATACCCTTCACTGTCAATTAAAACGTTCTCTTACGTATTATGATGACATTGTAAGTAGTATACTAGTGGACTCATTTTCAAACAGAAAAACATCTAAAAAAGTGGCATAAATCTGCATTTGGACGTTTTTCTGATGCGCTCAGGCACAATCCTCCCGCACTTCTACCCTATGATCAGAGAGAATAGTGTGCTTAAATTTTCATGCTATTATCTGTGATCATAGGGGCAGTAAAGCCCCACGCTTTTCCAGTGGTATTTGTAGAACGCTGTTTGGAACAGCACGGGGCTTTTGATCATCATTGAAACTAAGTAGCTTGTCTCCTTAATTGGCTCCCCTTGGACATCCACTTTTCTAAAATCCCGTACTTATGTGTTACAAAATCTGCATCTTATACATGTAAGTATCAGCATTTACACGTGCAGTCTTGAGTGATGCTGCTCCTTTTTTGATTGTGTTTCTAAAATAGGTGCTCCTGTTGTATATTCTGGCATATTTTACAAAAGGTTCTGTGTTCAGCAAGCCTTTTGTAAAATACCCTGAAGACTCAGATGTCCCTTTTCCTACTTAGGGGCTTCTTTTACAAAGCCGCGCTAGCGAATCCTGCGCGGCAAAGGAGAGGAAACTCATAGGAACTGAAAGGGCTTCTTTTCATTTGCAGCACTGAGCATCGGTAGCGTGGCTTTGTAAAAGAGGCCCTAAATGACTTATGCAAACTTGGACTTCACAGAAGGAAATTCAGTATAACATTGTTCACAATAAGAACACAATTGTGGTTTATGCACTAGAAAAAGCTATAAATATATACAGCCGTATATAATAGGGTGAACAAAAAGGCTTGTGAGAAGTGTTGTCAAAAGCAGTATTGTTATATTTTCAGAGCAAAACTTGAATACTGAATTTCTTTAATGCAAACAGCGGAAGGTATTATTGAAATTACAAAAGCCACTGAAGCAAACAAAAACTAATCCAGTTTAGGTCAATATTCTGTGTCAGTGGCAGGCATTTTTTTTAAAATTCTGACTGTGATGTACAGTGGTGGAAATAAGTATTTGATCCCTTGCTGATTTTGTAAGTTTGCCCACTGACAAAGACATGAGCAGCCCATAATTGAAGGGTAGGTTATTGGTAACAGTGAGAGATAGCACATCACAAATTAAATCCGGAAAATCACATTGTGGAAAGTATATGAATTTATTTGCATTCTGCAGAGGGAAATAAGTATTTGATCCCCCACCAACCAGTAAGAGATCTGGCCCCTACAGACCAGGTAGATGCTCCAAATCAACTCGTTACCTGCATGACAGACAGCTGTCGGCAATGGTCACCTGTATGAAAGACACCTGTCCACAGACTCAGTGAATCAGTCAGACTCTAACCTCTACAAAATGGCCAAGAGCAAGGAGCTGTCTAAGGATGTCAGGGACAAGATCATACACCTGCACAAGGCTGGAATGGGCTACAAAACCATCAGTAAGACGCTGGGCGAGAAGGAGACAACTGTTGGTGCCATAGTAAGAAAATGGAAGAAGTACAAAATGACTGTCAATCGACAAAGATCTGGGGCTCCACGCAAAATCTCACCTCGTGGGGTATCCTTGATCATGAGGAAGGTTAGAAATCAGCCTACAACTACAAGGGGGGAACTTGTCAATGATCTCAAGGCAGCTGGGACCACTGTCACCACGAAAACCATTGGTAACACATTACGACATAACGGATTGCAATCCTGCAGTGCCCGCAAGGTCCCCCTGCTCCGGAAGGCACATGTGACGGCCCGTCTGAAGTTTGCCAGTGAACACCTGGATGATGCCGAGAGTGATTGGGAGAAGGTGCTGTGGTCAGATGAGACAAAAATTGAGCTCTTTGGCATGAACTCAACTCGCCGTGTTTGGAGGAAGAGAAATGCTGCCTATGACCCAAAGAACACCGTCCCCACTGTCAAGCATGGAGGTGGAAATGTTATGTTTTGGGGGTGTTTCTCTGCTAAGGGCACAGGACTACTTCACCGCATCAATGGGAGAATGGATGGGGCCATGTACCGTACAATTCTGAGTGACAACCTCCTTCCCTCCGCCAGGGCCTTAAAATGGGTCGTGGCTGGGTCTTCCAGCACGACAATGACCCAAAACATATAGCCAAGGCAACAAAGGAGTGGCTCAGGAAGAAGCACATTAGGGTCATGGAGTGGCCTAGCCAGTCACCAGACCTTAATCCCATTGAAAACTTATGGAGGGAGCTGAAGCTGTGAGTTGCCAAGCGACAGCCCAGAACTCTTAATGATTTAGAGATGATCTGCAAAGAGGAGTGGACCAAAATTCCTCCTGACATGTGTGCAAACCTCATCATCAACTACAGAAGACATCTGACCGCTGTGCTTGCCAACAAGGGTTTTGCCACCAAGTATTAGGTCTTGTTTGCCAGAGGGATTAAATACTTATTTCCCTCTGCAGAATGCAAATAAATTCATATACTTTCCACAATGTGATTTTCCGGATTTAATTTGTGATGTGCTATCTCTCACTGTTACCAATAACCTACCCTTCAATTATGGGCTGCTCATGTCTTTGTCAGTGGGCAAACTTACAAAATCAGCAAGGGATCAAATACTTATTTCCACCACTGTATTTAGTGTTGTTATGCACATAGGTGGCAAAACTGAATGTACATAGACTACTCAAAACTGGTAGGTCACATGTATAGAAACAGAGAAAACATAGAAACATGATGGCAGATTAAAAAAATGGTCCATCCAGTCTTCCTATCCAATATCTCCTCCTCCTTATGAAATCTCATGTGCTTGTCTCACACTTTTTAAACTTCAGATACAGGCTTTGTCTCCACCACCGCCACAGGGAGACCATTCCACGCATCCACCACCCTTTTCATAAAAAAATATTTCCTTAGATTACTCCTGAGCCTGCAACCTTTTAACTTCATCATATCCCCTCTCATTCCAGAGTTTTTCTTCAGTTGAAAAAGAGCCATAGAGATATTTAAAGGTCTCTATCATATCTCCTCTCTGCTGCCTTTCTTGCACAGTATTTTATTTTATTTATTTTTGTTACATTTGTACCCCGCACTTTCCCACTCATGGCAAGCTCAATGCGGCTTACATGGGGCAATGGAGGGTTAAGTGACTTGCCCAGAGTCACAAGGAGCTGCCTGTGCCTGAAGTGGGAATTGAACTCAGTTCCTCAGGACCAAAGTCCACCACCCTAACCACTAGGCCACTCCTCCACTGATTGAGGTCTATAAGTCTGACCCCATACCTTGTGTGACAAGCAGGGAACATGCCTTGCTGTAGAGAGGCCAGTAGAGGGAGCTTTGCCAGTAAAGGGCTTGCTTAACTAGGGAGGGGCCACTAGAGGGAGCTCTGTCTCACAAATAACTGCCTAAACCAAGAAGGCTGTAGGAAGTGGTCTTGCCCTTTTTAGGTTAAGGGCAGGAGGGGGGCCTATCGAAGAGTGGATGAGGTATTTCCCTTTTAAGAAGAAAGCTCCAGCTAGGAAAGTTCTGAACCCATCTGGAGTTAGGAGGAGGGGCCCAGAAAGGCTAGGTTTGTTTGAGTATTAGAAGCCCCATAAAAGCACTCACTAAGAGGAAGCAGAGAGAAAGAAGGGGGCCCGAAGGAGAAGGAGAGAATCCTGCCTGTAACTTGAGAAGCTGGCTAGAGTGGGCTGAGAACCCCAGGCCACAGACTCCAAAGGAGGAACCAGGGAAGCTGGATGAGAGGCTGGCCAGAGCAGGCTGAGAACCCTGGGACATGGATCCTTAAGGAGGAGCCAGGGAAGCTGGAACTATTACAAGAAGACTTTAATGAAGATGAGTTTCTCCAAGGGAATAGTTGTAGAGGACCACAGTATGAAGGGAACACTTCTAGGAGGGGAATAGTGTAAAGAAAACACTGAGTTTATTTGAGACTTGGACTAACAGCCATGGGGTGGAGGACAGTATAACAGTGATATCTAGTCCTGTCCAAGGGGAGGTGGTTGTTAGAAAGAAAGCTTTATTCAAGGGCAAAGTACCCTCAACGTATTAGTTGGAGGGGGCTGTGCTGGCTGATTTGCACAAGTCTGGGCTCATGAGGGATGCCTAATTTGCATATCTCCAAGATCCTACTAACCAAGGTTGTTTTGTTGCCTGAATAACCTAAGGACCTAAAGAAAAAACAGAACTCATGGTTGCTTAAGGAAAGGAGGTTCCTGCCCAAAGGAGAGCTCAATCGGGGGTTGTTTGATGAAGTCACCCTAAGTGAGAAAAAGCAAGCGCCAGTGTTGAAAGTGTCTGTCTCTGAGCTATCTTTCTTAGAGGCAAGTTCTAAAGTATGTTCCAGAGGACTTCTAACTAAGACCCTGGTTGTAACCAAAGTTGAGTTTCATTGCTATTTGTCAGAGCCCCTGTAACGCTTTCATGATGGAGACCACTGACCAATTTTGTAGCCACCCTCTGGATTGATTCCATCGTGTTTATATCTTTCTGTAGGTGTGGTCTCCAGAATTGCAGACAGTATTCTAGATAGTGATAGCTGATTAGTTTAAGACATTTTTTTGTTCTAACTAAATAGTTTCCAAGTTTATTCATTTTTGATTTACCACCAGTGGCAATGCCTTCATGTCAGTTTACAATAATAAAATTACAATAAAGTCGTAGAAAAAAAGAAATTACATCAATATAAAAGAAAATTAAAAGTAGAGCACTGCTTAAGCTCTCCAGCCATGGTCCGAGCCCCCACATTTGTATCTGCCAACTAAACATTTGTAACCACCAAATGTATCTGTAAATAAATACGAAGATTCTAATTGTAGGTATTGAGGTAGTAAAATTCCAAAGGGTTGGCCCTTTAACACTTACCACTCGCTCTTTCAGGACTACCATTGGCCAATATTTTGGCAAAACCCCTCATAACTACATTTCCTCCAGCTATAGGTGGGATGTAAAGGATATCAGGTAAATGTGTTTTTGCATACATTATATTGCAAAATCAATAGTATGCTAATTTGTCTGATTTTTCAGCTCATTACAGATTTTTAGTAAATTCTATAAATGGCTTCAGAAGCAAAAAATAGCACACACCCAAATTTGCAAACACGATAGTGCACCCTATTTGATGTTTTTGCACATGCTATCATCTTTGAAAAGCAGAAATGTGAAAAGATGAGGTTTCTGAGTAATAAAGGATCATTCCAAGTTAAACTGCTGCTGGTTCAAAGAAAGCCTTTACAGACTGACAGATTGTATACCACATCACAGGCTGATAGGATTTCAAATAGCCAAGGTTTTAAATACTGGAAATTGAGGAATATAATGGTAAACTTTAACGATAGCAGCACTATCTATCCTGCTGTCATGCTGTAATTACTTATTCTTTTATCTCCTGCTATAGTAGTTATTTAAAGTTAATATGACATGAATATAAATCAAACCTGCAATGATGGGACCTGCCATTTCTTTCTGCTTAATGTGGCCATATTTTCGACAGGCAAATTATCCCATTATATGAAGCCTTTAAAAATTTTTCAATTGTATGTAACTATTTGGGTTTAATTTTTGATGATGGATTTTGAGAATGTATGAAAATGAAGTGCAGTGCAGGTTTTCTCTTCACCTGTTTTATTAAGTATTTCCGCAGTATCTCTTTCATCATACTTGCATTATAAACTGTAAAAAGCAAAGTCAAAGAATAAATATTCCACATTTCTCACAGTACATAGCCTTGCACTGTCAAAAATGTCACAGGTTAATGGCACAACTGAGTTCCATTTATCTTATTCTGACAGCTCACCCAACCTAACGCAACCTAACAGCAACATCCCTCCTAGACCAGGTGACATCAATTGCCTTTGTTCTCTTAATATTGTGTTTCTAGAAACATAGGATATTTTCCATGAGAGTTTTGCTCTACAATACAGATATTTTAAATTTTAAGATTTTGATCAGATTTTCAGTTCTAAAATGACAAGATCATTTAGCTTTAACACTGTTGCTGGAGAGCTTAGCAGGAACTGAAATGTTTTACCACCTGAGACTAAATGAAAAATGGAAGAATGCATTTTTAATTTACAGGCCTGTACATTACTTTAGTTGAATTATTTATTTGAGCTAAAAAGGTCAATATGCGAGACAAAGAAACCCAAATTTAACTCAAAAGATTGATATAATAATGTCTGGCAGATGATAATGAACCTAGCAAGAAAGCTTTATATACTAACGCCCGTAGTATGGGAAATAAGGTTCTGGATCTAGAGGCTGTGATAGAAGAGGCTGACTTGGATTTAGTGAGGGTCACAGAGAAGTCCTGACTGAGAGTTAAGCAAGCAGGAGAAATCAGAACTGCTGACAATAGGGGATTGGATTACAAAATTATTTCAAATTATTGATATGGAAAGATTTGCCACCACATAGGGCTGCGGCAAGTGTTTGATCAGAACTGGAGTCCCTTTATTGGATATATTCAGGACTACTCTAGGAACTTTAGGGTCAGCTAAGGGATGTGTTATGTTGAGATACAGTAGAAGAGAGTAGGCATGTGTAGTTAGTGGCAACTGATTTGTATACAATAACAGAACGCACAGCGTTTCTTATATGGTATTCATTTTTTGTATTGAGGTTAAACTTCTACAAAAATAAAGTTTAACCCCCCCCCCCCCCCCAAAAAAAAAAAAAAAACAAGCCAAAAAAAAGTACATATATTCAGCATCGCTACAGTATTGGCACAAAATATATGTGGGAAAATGGTGTCCAGTGGTATCTATAGGTGTTCAGATGCTATGTGTATAGCTACGTATGTGGTTTACTTTTGGACTGCTGTATGTATAGTTCAGCATTACCACTCATCCGCTATCCTACCTCTACCCAGGAACTATACAGAGAGGAGGCAATTCTGTAACTGGGCACCACAATTTTGGTACGAAGATGCTGCGTGCTGAGCATTAATTCTAGAACAGAATCTGGGCACCATGATTCTATTTTAGAATATTATCATAAATTGGCATCAATATGTCTATATTAGGCACACCCACTTACACCATGTCAGTAGCACATCTACGTGGCTGTGCCTAAATGCACCTATTTAGCATTCAAGTTACAGGTTCAGCCCATTCTCATCTCGTTTGAACACCCCCTTATTTATGCACAAAGGGGAGGAATTCTAAAAAAAAATTGTCACTAAGCACGATTCTATAAAGGACATGTGCCCTGTTCAGAATCGCGCGTAACACTGATTCCTGCTCCAGACTTATACCTGCTGAAACCTGGTGTAAATGCTGGCACCCAAGTTAGATGTGCCAAGATAGTATTCTGTAAGAATGTGTGGAATTTTTTGGAGCACCGCTGACACACCCATGACCCTCCTGTGAGCACACACCCCTTTTGAGTTACATGTTATTACAGCTAGGTGCCATGCTTTATAGAACAGCACGCAGTCAGATGCACGTGCAAACTTTAATGGGTGCCCATCAACATCAGTAATTGGTTGTTATTGACGTTAAGTGGCTCGTTAGCCAATCAATTTGCAAATCTGGGAGCCCTGTATAGAATCTGGGGTTGAGTTGCATGCATTGTTTATAGAATAGCTTAGTAAGTGCTAGTATTCTATAAATTTACATGCACTGTTGGTGTGTACATTCAGGTGCCATGTTATACAATGAGGGGGATATTGCAGAAGCAGTTAAAGCAATTTTTATTGGCATTATCTGTTTAGAGGGCAATTCAATTTGGAATCTATGCTGTACAGCAAAATAGGTGCCTCCTTTCCTTTATAGAATACTATCATAAGCAGGTATATATGCGTGTATGTGTTTAGACATGCCAGCCACGAAGCTGGTACAGATGCTCACACGTAGATGCAGCTTCTTTTAGAATTACGTCCATAGTGCTTTTGAAAATCAGTGGTTACAAGAGTTAGATGTTTATCAGTCACTAGTACATGAATAACTTCTTTTCAATATTGACACCTTAATTTTTATTTATGTACTTCTCAGGGGCGTATCTGAACTGCGGCGGTAGGGGGGGCCAGGGCCAGAGAGGGGGGGCACATTATAGCCCCCCCCCCCACCGCCGCCGCCGCCGCCGCCATTGCCGATCCCCCTCCCCCCAGCCGCTGCCATTGCTAACCCTCCCCCTCCGTTGCTCGCCTACCTTCGCTGGCGGGGGACCCCAACCCCCGCCAGCCGAGGTCCGCGTCCTCCTGCCGCTGCCGGCTGCCTTTGGTCCTTTCATTCTTCCATTGAAGCTGGCGCCGACGAAAAAGTTTCTTTTGAATCTGACGTCGCTGCACGTTGCACGTTGTACGTGCAGGACGTCAGACTCAGAAACAATTTCTGAGTCTGACGTCCTGCACGTACAACGTGCAGCGACGTCAGACTCAAAAGAAACTTTCGTCGGCGCCAGCTTCAATGGAAGAATTAAAGGACCAAAGGCAGCCGGCAGCGGCAGGAGGACGCGGACCTCGGCTGGCGGGGGTTGGGGTCCCCCGCCAGCGAAGGTAGGCGAGCAACGGAGGGGGAGGGTTGGCAGCGGTAGGGGGGTCCAGGGCGAAATCTGCGGGGGCCCAGGCCCCTGAGGCCCCACGCAGATACGCCCCTGGTACTTCTCTGTCACTGTGATTTCTCATTATTTACTTCTCCTTCCATTTCACTTTGTAAAGTGACAATACATTTACATATTCAACCAGTTCAAAAATTAGGTCATTTTTTTAAGTCCAACAATTTAGTAAATATCATTTTTATTAAACTGCTTGCAAAGTCCTTGAGGTGCACTAGTACTTAAGGGGCCCTTTTACTAAGGTACGCTAAAATATGGGCTGTGCTAGTGTAGGCGCATGTTTTGGGCGCGCGCAGATCCATTTTTTCAGCACGCCTGTAAAAAAAGGACTTTTTTACAATTTTTGCCGAAAATGGCCATGCGGCAAAAGAAAAATTGGCGCACATCCATTTTGGGTCTGAGACCTTACCGCCAGCCATTGACTTAGCGGTAAGGTCTCACACGTTAATCATGTGGTAATCATCTACGCTTGTAGAATGACAATTGCTGCCCGGTTTCTGCCGCGCACCAGAAAATAAAAATTATTTTCCAGAGCGCATAGTGGACGCATGTCAAAAATGAAATTACCACAAGGGCTACGCGGTAGCTCCAAATTGAAGCATGTTGGGTGTGCGTAGGCGCTTACGCGGCTTAGTTAAAGGGCCCCTAAATGTAAGTGAATGCACTTGCCAGTGGTCACACATAGCAGGCAGTAAGTAGATAGGATCGTGCATATTAAAATGTTCCAACTGTGTTTGATTCTGCATAATGCTATGATGGAAGATTCCTTAGAGAGTTAATGTTGAGGCACAGTAAAATGAGGGCAGACATTTTCTAGCACATGTATCTACATGTATACAGTTAGGACCAGTGCTTTTTTTGTGCCGGTACGCAACGGTACGGCGTACCGGCACCTTTTTCTCCTCCTCCCCTCTCCTCCCCTCCCCTCCCCTCCCATTACTTCCAGCGATTCTCCGCCTCTCTCATGCCCTCCCATCGACGTGCAGCGATTTTTCCGTCCCTCCCCTGCCCTCACTTCTCTCATATCCAGCGATTCTTCGTCCCTCAGCGTCCTCCTTCACTGCCTGCCAGCCAGTCGGACTCAGAAGCGAACGGTGCAGGCAGCGATTGGCTGGCAGCGTCGTAGCTTCCCTCTGCAAGTCCCGCCTATGCGTAAACAGGAAGTTGTAGGCGGGACTTGCAGAGGGAAGCTACGACGCTGCCAGCCAATCGCTGCCTGCACCGTTCGCTTCTGAGTCCGACTGGCTGGCAGGCAGTGAAGGAGGACGCTGAGGGACGAAGAATCGCTGGATATGAGAGAGGTGAGGGCAGGGGAGGGACGGAAAAATGGCTGCACGTCGATGGGAGGGCATGAGAGAGGCGGAGAATTGCTGGAAGTAATGGGAGGGGAGGGGAGGGAGAATCGCTGGAAATCAATGGGAGGGAAGGGCAGGGGAGAGAGAATTGCTGGAAATCAATGGGATGGGAGGGAAGGGCAGGGGAGAGAGAATTGCTGGACATGGAAAGGCAGGGGAGAGAGAATTGCTGGACATGGGAAGGGCAGGGGAGAGAATTGCTGGATGGGATGGGAGAGAAGGGCAGGGGAAAGAGAATTGCTGGAAATCAATGAGATGGGAGGGAAGGGCAGGGGAGAGAGAATTGCTGGACATGGGATGGGAGGGAAGGGCAAGGGAGAGAGAATTGCTGGACATGGGAAGGGTAGGGGAGAGAGAATTGCTGGACATGGGATGGGAGGGAAGGGCAGGGGAGAGAGAATTGCTGGAAATCAATGGGATGGGAGGGAAGGGCAGGGGAGAGAGAATTGCTGGACATGGGAAGGGCAGGGGAGAGAGAATTGCTGGACGGGATGGGAGAGAAGGGCAGGGGAAAGAGAATTGCTGGAAATCAATGGGATGGGAGGGAAGGGCAGGGGAGAGAGAATTGCTGGACATGGGATGGGAGGGAAGGGCAAAGGAGAGAGAATTGCTGGACATGGGAAGGGCAGGGGAGAGAGAATTGCTGGAAATCAATGGGATGGGAGGGAAGGGCAGGGGAGAGAGAATTGCTGGAAATCAATGGGATGGGAGGGAAGGGCAGGAGAGAGAGAATTGCTGGAAATCAATGGGATGGGAGGGAAGGGCAGGGGAGAGAGAATTGCTGGACATGGGAAGGGCAGGGGAGAGAGAATTGCTGGAATCAATGGGATGGGAGGGAAGGGCAGGGGAGAGAGAATTGCTGGAAATCAATGGGATGGGAGGGAAGGGCAGGGGAGAGAGAATTGCTGGACATGGGATGGGAGGAAAGGGCAGGGGAGAGAGAATTGCTGGACATGGGAAGGGCAGGGGAGAGAGAATTGCTAGAAATCAATGGGATGGGAGGGAAGGGCAGGGGACAGAAAATTTCTGGACATGGGATGGGAGGGAAGGGCAGAGGTGAGAGAATTGCTGGACATGGGAAGGGCAGGGGAGAGAGAATTGCTGGACATGTGATGGGCTGGGAGGGAAGGGCAAGGGAGAGAGAATTGCTGGACATGGGAAGGGCAGGGGAGAGAGAATTGCTGGACGGGATGAGAGAGAAGGGCAGGGGAAAGAGAATTGCTGGAAATCAATGGGATGGGAGGGAAGGGCAGGGGAGAGAGAATTGCTGGACATGGGATGGGAGGGAAGGGCAATGGAGAGAGAATTACTGGACATGGGAAGGGCAGGGGAGAGAGAATTGCTGGACATGGGATGGGAGGGAAGGGCAGGGGAGAGAGAATTGCTGGACATGGGAAGGGCAGGGGAGAGAGAATTGCTGGACATGGGATGGGAGGGAAGGGCAAGGGAGAGAGAATTGCTGGACATAGGATGGGAGGGAAGGGCAAGGAGAGAGAATTGCTGGACATGGGATGGGAGGGAAGGGCAGGGGAGAGAGAATTGCTGGACATGGGATGGGAGGGAAGGGCAGGGGAGAGAGAATTGCTGGACATTGATGGGAGGGCAGGGAAGATAGAATTTCTGGACATGGAGGGGAGAGAGGAGTATCGCTGGGACGGGGAGGGGAGGACAGGGAAGAGTGAATTTCTGGACATGGAGGGGAGAGAGGAGAATCGCTGGACGGGGAGGGGAGGACAGGGAAGAAAGAATTGCTGGACATGGATGAGAGGGGAGAGAGGAGAAATGCTAGAAATGGATGGAGAGGAGAGCAGGAGATAGAGGAGAATTGCTGGACATGGATGGATGGAGGAGTTGGCTAGGAGAGAGGAGAAATGCTGACTTGGATGGAGGGGAGGGGAGAGAGAATTATTGCTTTATATGGATACAGATGAGGGAAGAGAGATGAGAAATGCTGGACATGGATGGAGGGAAAGAGAGAGGAGAAGTGCTGGACATGAATGGAGGGGAGGAAAGAAAAAGAAGATGCGCATGGATGGAGATGAGGGAAAGGGAAGAGAGGAGAAAAACTGCACATGGATGGAGAAAATAGGCAAAAGCTGGAAACCATGTTATACCTCCTCCAGTCAATTCCATGGAGGAGGACCCAGCTTTTACTTATGGATGCAGGGCAACAAAAGAAGAAGAAAGGAGGAAAGTAAAGAAATAAATGGAAAGGAAGCCCTGGAAACGGAGTTAAGAGAACAGATAGAGAGCAGCAGAATCAGAGACTGGGACCAATATGGATAGAAAAACAAAGTCACCAGACAACAAAGGTAGAAAAAAATCATTTTATTTTCATTTTAGTATTTGGAATTGTCTTATTTTGCACTGGATATACTGGAGCTGTAACAGCTTACAGAAATTATTTATAATGAAAAAAAATCACATTATTTTTTCTCCTATACTAGTATAATATTTTCAATGATGTCTGTTTATATGCGCTATGGCTGGTATAAGGGGTGTGGCTAATGTGGGTGTGGCTATAATAGGGGCGGTGCCATGTGTGGTGACCCCGCCCACAATGAGTACCGGCACCTTTTTTTCTACAAAAAAAGCACTGGTTAGGACCTGCATATCACCTTAGTTGAAAAGGATTCTAGAACAATCTTTCATCTGAGTCAGAACTCTTGTATGAATTTAAACTCATGATTTTGTCCTGTTTTTAGGACAGTGGACAAGTTTCAGGTTTATATGGGGCTCATATAATAAAACTGTGGAATTTCCTATGGCTTTAGTTGCCGTATTTGCCAATTTATGGCAAACATTGCATTCATATGAAAATGAGCTTCATTTCAAACTTTCTCCTAAACTTTACTACGGGACTGCCCAAAAAAGATAATACAATCTTTTTTTTTGTGAAAACCAGCGTGCAAAGAAGTCTTTGCGTACTAGTTTTCACTTGGTTCTGAATTAATAAACTGCCTTGAATGATTCAGAATTTTAGTAAAATTTGCACATAGTATAGTCTTTTCAGTATTATACTGTCTTATGCAAAAATCAAGACATTCTAGTAGTTTTGCGTGTTGTGGGTTTATTTTGAATATGATTTTTGATCAGGGATTTGGAGGAGTACTGGGGGGGGGGGGGCATGCGGAGATTGTGTTCATCTCTCTGGTGTTGAAAATTTTGGAGATCCTTCATTCCTCCTGTTCATCTTTTTCTTACTTTATAAAATAAGATCTGTCATTGAAGTCTCATTTCAAGGATAGCATGTCTTCCCTCTCCTGGATCATTTAAATGTATAAATTCCCCTCCCTATCACCATCATCCCCAAAGACATCACCCTCTAATTTTAAAATTGCTTTACTGTGAGGTTCAATTTTTTTTCCTGCAAAAAAGAACAATATCAACCTCATGAATGAACCCTTATGAAGGTATGTCAAAGGGACTGTCAAAAAGCTTTGATAAATTACCCTGTTCCATACTTTAAACAGAAAATGCCTCCAGGCCCAATGGGCAAGCTGTTTCATGTTGACTCAGGCAAAAACCAATTAATATACTGGTTGCTTCTATTTTGCTGTCATGTATTCTTCTTTAGCATCAAAATTAGCATGGATTCTTTAAATATTGATTTCTCAAATGCTAAGAACTCAGCAAAGTCCCTAAACAAGAAAAAATAAATTTAAATGTATTTAGAGATTTTGTCATTTTAAATGCACTTTCTGCAAAATTTCTGTGGAAGAGGAAGAGAGTCGGCTAATTTTTAGAAAGATGGCATAGGCGGGGGAGAAGACGGGTACACATTTCCTGATACTTTTGAATACACAGGCATGGCATATCAAATGAAAGAGTGGACTGGCTGACTGCTTGAGTCAGCCAAATAAAACCAGTTGGAAGCTGACAGGGAAATTGTGACACCTTGTTTCTTTAATCAGGATAGTGCTGACTTCAAGTTTTCCATCATAATTATCCAAGTAACACAATCAAAACAGAACAAATTAATTAGATTGGAGAAACAAGTATGACTTTATAAAGTTAACATGACAGGGAATCTATCTTTCCGCCTCCTGCCCATCTGAAGGATGTGCTGACTGGAACCATGGGCCTACTAATCACATGGGATGCAGGCTTGCTATGATTTCTCCTGCTTATTCTGCTTTCAAT